>NW_026622786.1:802500-1102500 GCF_023065955.2 Ursus arctos | reverse complement strand
TCTGCTTGACTTATTTCACTTAGCGTTATCTCTTCCAGTCCCATCCATGTAGATGCAAATGTTGGGTGATCATTCTTTCTGATGGCTGAGTAATATTCCATTGTATATATGGACCACATCTTCTTAATCCAGTCATCTGTTGAAGGGCATCTCGGCTCCTTCCACAGTTTGGCTATTCTGGACATTGCTGTCACAAACATTGGGGTGCATATGGCCCTTCTCTTTACTATGTCTGTATCTTTGGGGTAAATACCCAGTAGTGCAATCGCTGGGTCATAGGGAAGCTCCATTTCTAACTTTTTGAGGGACATCCACACTGTTTTCCAAAGTGTCTGTACCAACTTGAATTCCCACCAACAGTGTTAGAGGGATCCCCTTTCTCCACATCCTCTCCAACATTTGTTGTTTCTTGCCTTGTCAATTTTTGCCATTCTAGTTGGTATAAGGTGGTATCTCAATGTGGTTTTGATTTGAATTTCCCTGATGGCTAATGATGTTGAACATTTTTTCATGTGTCTGTTAGCCATTCGTATGTCTTCATTGGAAGTGTCTGCTCACTATGGATTCTGGGAAACAAACTGAGGGCTTCAGAGGGGAGGGGGGTGGGGGAATGGGATAGGCTGGTGATGGGTATTAAGGAGGGCATGAACTGCACGGTGCACTGGGTGTTAGACGCAAGTAATGAATCATGGAACTTTACATCAAAAACTAGGGATGTACTGTATGGTGACTAACATAATGTAATAAAAATAAAGGAATTGTCTGTTCATATCTACTGCCCATTTTTAGATGTAATTATTTGTTTCTTGGATATTGAGCTTGAGAAGTTCTTTATAGATCTTGGATATCAGCCTTTTTTTTTTTTTTTTTTGGATATCAGCCTTTTATCTGTAGTGTCATTTGCAAATATCTTCTTCCATTCCGTGGGTTGCCTCTTTGTTTTGTTGACTGTTTTCTTTGCTGTGCAGAAGCATTTTATCTTATGAAGTCCCAAAAGTTCATTTTTGCTTTTGTTTCCCTTGCCTTTGGAGAAGTGTCATGAAAGAAATTGCTGTTGCTGATGTCGTATAGTTTGCTGCCTATGTTCTTCTCTAGGATTTTGATGGATTCCTGTCTCACATCAAGGTCTTTCATCCATTTGGAGTTTATCTTTGTGTATTCTGTGAGAGTGTGGTCATGTTTCATTCTTCTGTATATAGCTGTCCAATTTTCCCAGCACCATTTATTGAAAAGACTGTCTCTTTTCCACTGGATGTTTTTTCATGCTTTGTCAAAGATTAGTTCACCATAGAGTTGAGGGTCCATTTCTGGAGTCTTATCTGTTCCCTTGGTCTATGTGTCTGCTTGTGCCAGTATCATGCTGTCTTGCTGATCACAGCTTTGTAGTATAGCTTGAAATCAGGCAATATGATGCCCCCAGTGTTACTTTTCTTTTTTAACATTACCGTGGTGATTCAGAGTCTTTTCTGGTTCCAAACAAATTTTAGGATTGTTTGTTCCAGCACTTTGAAAAATATCATTGGTATTTTGATCAGGGTGGCGTTGAAAGTGTAGATTGCTCCAGGTAGCATAGACATTTTTTTTTAAGTTGACAGTAAATTTTATTGTCTTAACATAAATTTTATATTATGTGTACTTTACCACGATTTGAAAATTCTGAGAAACAAACTGAGGGCTTCAGAGGGGAGGGGGTGGGGGAATGGGATAGACTGGTGATGGGTAGTAAGGAGGGCATGTATTGCATGGTGCACTGGGTGTTATATGCAACTAATGAATCATCAAACTTTACATCAGAAACCAGGGATGTACTGTATGGTGACTAACATAATATAATAAAAAAACATTAAAAAAAAGAAAATGTTTTATTAGATTAAAAAAGAAAAAACACCTAAACGAGTTCAGGATCACATTAACTCTGACCAGTTCCAATAATCTGACCAAGAAACAACTATGTGATCACTCAGATCCTGCTACCTTGTTTGTCTGGTAAGAATACTGAAACTATAAACTATAAAACTTTTCCCAAGGGGAAAAGACCAAGGAAGAAAAACTGGGAAGGTATTAGAATATAAATACAGGACCAGGGGAGTTAAGATGGCGGAGGAGTAGGGGACCCCTTTTTCAGCCGGTCCCCTGAGTCGAGCTGGATAGGTACCAGACCAGCCTAAATAACCACGGAATCAGCCTGAGACGCAGGATGATGCATCTGGATCTCTACAAATGAACATCTCCAGCGCTGAGTATTGAGGTACGAAGAGGGGAGCTGTAAACCGTACACGGATATCGGAAGATAAAAGGAAGGGGGAGGGAGCCGCCGCGTTTGGGCTCCGGGAAGCGGCAGCCACCTGCACAGGGGAGCGGGCGGACTCACAGAGGGCACCCGCGAGAGAGCGGACTGAGACCGGTGAGCCGTGAACGCGCGCGCCACCAGGCATCTCCCGGAACACCGGAATCCCGGTGTGCTCACGGGATCCAGACTGAGACCAGGAACTCCCGGAGCGTGCACGGGGCGGCTGGCAGCTGGCGGGCCACCTGCACAGGGGAGCGGGCGGACTCGCGGTCGGCACCCGCGAAACAGCAGACTGAGACCCTGAACCGGGTGCGCGCGCCACCAGGCTTCTCACGAAACTCCGGAATCGAGGTGTGCTCACCGGGCATAGACTGAGACCGGGAGACCCGGGAGCGCGTGGGGCGGCCGGTGGCTGGCGGCATTAGAAACACAAAGACAGAGACGCGCCGGCCCTGGAAGTGAGGGCAGGGACGCCGGGTGTGGGGCGCACATCCCGGGATGCTGCAGGGTTGAGCAGCACCAACAGTAACAGAGTTAAAGTGGCCAGAACATCAGTGGAGAACGGGCCGCAATCCCTCTGTTCTGCCACAATGCAGCCTCTGCTGCTCTGACCCTCAGAAGAGGCATAGCCAGCCGCCAGGGAAAGCTGCCAGAGAACAAAAGCCTGGAAATACCGGCTCAGAGAGTGCCCATCCCCATCCTCCCTTGCAGGGGACACGGAAACTCTAACCAAACAGGGTTGCCTGAGTATCGGCGCGGCAGGCCCCTCCCCCAGAACACAGAAGGCAGGCTGAAAAATCAAGAAGCCCACAACCGGAGGCGCCTGGGTGGCGCCGTCATTGAGCGCTAGTCTTCGGCTTAGGGCGTGATCCCAGCGTTGCGGAAAGGAGTCCCTCATTGGGCTCCTCCGCTGGGAGCCTGCTTCTTCCTCTCTCACTCCCCTGCTTCTGTTTCGTTCTTGCTGACTGTCTGTCTCCCTCTCTCAGATAAGTAAATAAATAAAATCCTTAAAGAAGAAGCCCACATCTCTAAGATCCCTATAAAACAAGGGGCACGGCCTGGGACCCAGTCAATAATTTTGGGCTCTGGAAACCCCGCAACCTCTCTTCATCAGAATGACAAGAAGGAGAAGTCCCCCCCAGCAAAGAAAAGACAGTGAGTCAGTGGCCTCTGCAACAGAAGTAACGGATATGGATGTAACCAAATTATCAGAAATGGAATTCAGAATAACAATGGTCAAGATAATGAGTAGACTTGAAAAAAGTATTCAGGAAAATATTACTGAGAATATAGAATCCCTAAGGGCGGAAATGAGAGCGAATTTGACAGAAATTAAAAATTCTATGAGCCAAATGCAGGCAGAACTAGAGGCTCTGACGGCCAGGGTCACAGAAGCGGAGGAAAGGGTTAGTGAATTGGAGGATGGGTTAATAGAGGAAAAAATAAAAATAGAAGAAGGTCTTAAAAAAATCCACGCCCATGAATGTTGGCTACGGGAGATTACTGACTCAATGAAACGATCCAATGTTAGAATCATCGGCATCCCCGAGGGGGTGGAGAAAAACAGAGGTCTAGAAGAGATATTTGAACAAATTGTAGCTGAAAACTTCCCCAATCTAGCAAGGGAAACAAACATTCGTGTCCAAGAGGCAGAGAGGACCCCTCCCAAGCTCAACCATGACAGACCTACACCACGTCACGTCATAGTGCAATTCGCAAATATGAGATCCAAGGATACAGTATTGAAAGTGGCCAGGGCAAAGAAATTTCTCACGTACCAAGGCAAAGGCATCAGAATTACATCAGACCTGTCTACACAGACCTGGAATGAGAGAAAGGGTTGGGGGAGCATTTTTAAAGCTCTTTCAGAGAAAAACATGCAGCCAAGGATCCTTTATCCAGCAAGGCTGTCATTCAGAATTGATGGAGAAATAAAGACATTTCAGAATCGACAGTCACTAGCCAATTTCGTAACCACGAAACCAGCCCTACAGGAGGTATTACGGGGGGTTCTATAAAAGTAAAAAGGCCCCAAGAGTGATACAAAACAGAAAGTCACAGCCAGTACAAACAAAGACTTTACTGACAACATGGCAGAATTAAAAGCATATCTCTCAGTACTCAGCCTGAACATTAATGGTTTAAATTCTGGCTTCAAACGCCACAGGGTTGCAGATTGGATAAAAAGAAATGACCCATCCATTTGCTGTCTACAAGAGACTCATTTCGAACCCAAAGATGCATTCAGACTGAGAGTAAGGGGATGGAGTACCATCTTTCACGCAAATGGACCTCAAAAGAAAGCTGGGGTAGCAATTCTCATATCAGATAAACTGGATTTTAAACTACAGACTATAGTTAGAGATGCAGAAGGGCACTATATTATTCTTAAAGGAAGTATTCAACAAGTGGATACGACAATTATAAATATATATGCCCCCAACAGGGGAGCAGCAAGATACACAAGCCAACTCTTAACCAGAATAAAGAGACATATAGATAAAAATACATTAATAGTAGGGGACCTCAACACTCCACTCTCAGAAATAGACAGAACACCCTGGCAAAAACTAAGCAAAGAATCAAAGGCTTTGAATGCCATACTCGACGAGTTGGACCTCATAGATATATATAGAACACTACACCCCAGAACCAAAGAATACTCATTCTATTCTAATGCCCATGGAACATTTTCAAGAATAGACCATGTTCTGGGACACAAAACAGGTCTCAGCCGATACCAAAAGATTGAAATTATCCCCTGCATATTCTCAGACCACAACGCTCTGAAATTGGAACTCAACCACAAGGAAAAATTTGGAAGAAACTCAAACACTTGGAGACTAAGAACCATCCTGCTCAGGAATGACTCGATAAACCAGGAAATCAAAAATCAAATTAAACAATTTATGGAGACCAATGAGAATGAAAATAGAACAGTCCAAAACCTATGGGATACTGCAAAGGCAGTCCTAAGGGGGAAATACATAGCCATCCAAGCCTCACTCAAAAGAATAGAAAAATCTAAAATGCAGTTTTTATATTCTCACCTCAAGAAGCTGGAACAGCAACAGAGGGACAGGCCTAATCCACGCACAAGGAAGCAGTTGACCAAAATTAAAGCTGAAATCAATCAAGCAGAAACCAGAAGTACAGTAGAGCAGATCAACAGGACTAGAAGCTGGTTCTTGGAGAGAATCAATAAAATTGACAGACCACTGGCAAGACTTATCCAAAAGAAAAGAGAAAGGACCCAGATTATTAAAATTATGAATGAAAAAGGAGAGGTCACGACGAACACCATTGAAATTGGAAGGATTATTAGAAATTTTTATCAACAGCTATATGCCAATAAACTAAGCAATCTGGAAGAGATGGAATCCTTCCTGGAAACCTATAAACTACCAAGATTGAAAAAGGAAGAAATTGATTTCTTAAACAGGCCAATTAATTATGAAGAAATTGAGTCAGTGATAAACAACCTTCCAAATAACAAAACTCCAGGCCCGGACGGTTTTCCTGGGGAATTCTACCAAACATTCAAAGAAGAAATAATACTTATTCTCCTAAAGCTATTTCAAAAAATAGAAACAGAAGGAAAGCTACCAAACGCATTCTATGAGGCCAATATTACCTTGATCCCCAAACCAGGCAAAGACCCCCTCAAAAAGGAGAATTACAGACCGATTTCCCTAATGAATATGGACGCCAAAATCCTCAACAAGATACTTGCTAATAGAATCCAACAGTTCATTAAAAGGATTATCCACCACAATCAAGTGGGATTCATACCTGGGATGCAAGCGTGGTTCAATATTCGCAAATCAATCAGCGTGATACATCATATCAACAAGAAAAGACTCAAGAACCATATGATCCTCTCAATCGATGCCGAAAAAGCATTTGACAAAATACAGCATCCTTTCCTGATTAAAACCCTTCAGAGTGTAGGAATAGAAGGTACATTTCTCAATCTCATAAAAGCCATCTATGAAAAGCCTACTGCAAATATTATTCTCAATGGGGAAAAGCTGGAAGCCTTTCCCTTAAGATCAGGAACACGACAAGGATGCCCACTCTCGCCACTATTATTCAACATAGTACTAGAAGTCCTTGCAACAGCAATCAGACAACAAAAAGGGATCAAAGGTATTCAAATCTGCAAAGAAGAAGTCAAAATGTCTCTCTTCGCAGACGACATGATACTCTATATGGAAAACCCAAAAGAAGCCACTCCCAAACTATTAGAAGTTATAGAGCAATTCAGTAACGTGGCGGAATACAAAATCAATGCTCAGAAATCAGTTGCATTTCTGTACACGAATAACGAGAACGAAGAAAGAGAAATCAGGGAATCCATCCCATTTACAATAGCACCAAAAACCATACGTTACCTTGGAATTAACTTAACCAGAGACGTAAAGGACCTTTATTCTAGAAACTATAAATCACTCTTAAAAGACATTGAGGAAGACATAAAAAGATGGAAAGATATTCCATGCTCATGGATCGGAAGAATTAACATAGTTAAAATGTCCATGCTACCCAGAGCAATCTACACTTTCAATGCTATCCTGATCAAAATACCGAGAACGTTTTTCAAAGAACTGGAACAAGTAGTCCTTAAATTTGTATGGAACCTGAAAAGACCCCGAATCTCCAAGGAACTGTTGAAAAGGAAAAACAAAGCTGGGGGCATCACAATGCCGGATTTCTAGCTGTACTACAAAGCTGTGATCACAAAGACAGCATGGTACTGGCACAAAAACAGACACATAGACCAATGGAACAGAATAGAGAGCCCAGAAATGGACCCTCAGCTCTTTGGGCAACTAATATTTGATAAAGCAGGAAAAAACATCCGGTCTGAAAAACACAGTCTCTTCAATAAGTGGTGCTGGGAAAATTGGACAGCTACATGCAAAAGAATGAAACTTGACCACTATCTCACACCATACACAAAAATAAACTCCAAATGGATGAAAGACCTCGATGTGAGACAGGAATCCATCAAAATTCTAGAGGAGAACATAGGCAGCAACCTCTACGACATCAGCCAAAGCAACCTTTTTCATGACACATCCCCAAAGGCAAGAGAAACAAAAGATAAAATGAATTTATGGGACTTCATCAAGATTAAAAGTTTCTGCACATCCAAGGAAACAGTCAGAAAAACTAAGAGGCAGCCCACGGAATGGGAGAATATATTTGCAAATGACACTACAGACAAAGGACTGGTATCCAAGATCTACAAAGAACTTCTCAAACTCAATACACGAGAAACAAATAAACAAATCAAAAAATGGGCAGAAGATATGAACAGACACTTTTCCAATGAAGACATACAAATGGCTAACAGACACATGAAAAAATGTTCAAAATCATTAGCCATCAAGGAAATTCAAATCAAAACCACACTGAGATACCACCTTACGCCAGTTAGAATGGCAAAAATAGACAAGGCAAGAAACAACAATTGTTGGAGAGGATGTGGAGAAAGGGGATCCCTCCTACATTGTTGGTGGGAATGCAAGTTGGTACAGCCACTCTGGAAAACCGTGTGGAGGTCCCTTAAAAAGTTAAAAATAGAGCTACCCTATGATCCAGCCATTGCACTACTGGGTGTTTACCCCAAAGATACAGACGTAGTGAAGAGAAGGGCCATATGCACCCCAATGTTCATAGCAGCAATGTCCACAATAGCTAAATCGTGGAAGGAGCCGAGATGCCCTTCAACAGATGACTGGATTAAGAAGTTGTGGTCCATATATACAATGGAATATTACTCAGCAATCAGAAAGAATGAGTTCTCAACATTTGCTACAACATGGACGGCACTGGAGGAGATAATGCTTAGTGAAATAAGTCAAGCAGAGAAAGACAACTATCATATGATTTCTCTCATCTATGGAACATAAGAACTAGAATGATCAGTAGGGGAAGAAAGGGATAAAGAAAGGGGGGGTAATCAGAAGGGGGAATGAAACATGAGAGACTATGGACTATGAGAAACAAACTGAGGGCTACAGAGGGGAGGGGGGTGGGGGAATGGGATAGACCGGTGATGGGTAGTAAGGAGGGCACATATTGCATGAATCATCGAGCCTTACATCGAAAACCGGGGATGTATTGTATGGTGACTAACATAATATAATAAAAAATCATTATTAAAAAAAAAGAATATAAATACAATTCATAAGAATGGACAAAAAAATAATCAAATTTTAACTGTGTTTATTCTTCTGATCCATGAGCATGGAATGTTTTTCTATCTTTTTTTGTCTTCCTCAATGTCTTTCATCAGTGTTCTGTAGTTTTTAGAGTATAGGTCCTTTACCTCTCTGGTTAAGTTTATTCTGATATATTTTATTGTTTTTGGTGCTATAGTAAATGAAATTGATTCCCTAATTTCTGTTTCCTCAGTCCCATTGTTAGTGTATAGAAATGCAACTGATTTCTGAGCATTGACTTTGTATCCTGAGTCTTTTGGCTTTTCCATATAAAGTATCATGTCATCTGCGAAGAGAGAGTTAGACTTCTTTGCCAATTTGAATACCTTGTATTCTTTTTTGTTGTCTGATTGCTGTTGCTAGGTCCTCTAGTACTATGTTGACCAGTAACGGTGAGAGTGGGCATCCTTGTCGTGTTCCTAATCTTAAGGGAAAGGCTCTCAGCTTTCCCCATTGAGAATGATATTCACTGTAGGCTTTTCATAAATGGTTTTTATGAAATTGAGGAATGTACCCTCTATCCCTACACTCTGAAGGGTTTTAATCAGGAAAGAATGCTGTAATTTGTCAAATGCTTTCTCTGCATCAATTGAGAGGATCATATGGTTCTTGACTCTTTTCTTGTTGATATAATCTGTCACACTGATCAATTTGTGAATGTCGAACCACCCTTGCATCCCAGGGATGAATCCCACTTGGTCGTGATGGATAATCCTTTTAATGTACTGTTGGATCCTATTAGCCAGGATCTTGTTGAGAATTTTGGCATCCATATTCATCAGGGATATCAGTCTGTAATTCTCCTTTTTGATGGGGTCTTTGCCTGGTTTGGGGATCAAGGTAATGATGGTCTCATAGAATGAGCTTGGTAGTTTTCCTTCTGTTTCTATTTTTTGAAACAGCTTCAGGAGAATAGGTATTATCTCTTCTTTGAATGTTTGGTAGAATTCCCCAGGGAATCCATGAGGCCCTGGACTCTTGTTTTTTGGGAGGTTTTTGATCACTGCTTCAATCTCATCACTGTTAATAGGTCTATTTAGATTATCAATTTCTTCCTGTCTCAGTCCTGGTAGTTCATAGGTTTCCAGGAAGGCATCCATTTCTTCCAGGTTGCTTAGTTTATTGGCATATAGTTGTTGATAGTAGTTTCTAATGATTGTTTCTATTTTCTTGGTGTTAGTCGTGATCTCTCCCCTTTCATTCATAATTTTATTAATTTGGGTCCCTTCTCTATTCTTTTGAATAAGTCTGGCCAGTGGCTTATCAATCTTATTGATTCTTTCAAAGAACAAGCTTCTAATATTTTTTTAAAGATTTTATTTATTTATTTGACAGAGAGAGAGAGCCAGCGAGAGAGGGAACACAGGCAGGGGGAGTGGGAGAGGAAGAAGCAGGCTCCCAGCGAAGGAGCCTGATGTGGGGCTCGATCCCAGGTCCCTGGGATCACGCCCTGAGCCGAAGGCAGACGCTTAATGACTGAGCCACCCAGGCACCCCAAGCTTCTAATATTTTTGATCTGCTCTACTGTATTTCTGGTTTCTAATTCATTGAGCTCTGCTCAAATCTTAATCAGTTGTCTTTCGTGCATGGCTTAGGCCTGTTCTTCTGTTCCATCTCCAGCTTTTTAAGGTGTGAGTATAAGGACTGCATTTTAGATTTTTCTATTCTTTTGAGTGAGGCTTGGGGTTGCTATATATTTCCCCTTTAGGACCACCTTCACAGTGTCCCATAGGTTTTGGATTGATATGTTTTTGTTCTCATTGGTTTCCATAAATTGCTTAAGTTCTTTAATTTCCTGGTTTACCCAAACATTCTTAAGCAGGATGGTCCTTAGTTTCCAAGTGTTTGAGATTATTCCAAATTTTTTCTTGTGATTGAGTTCCAATTTCAAAGCATTGTGGCCTGAGAATATGCAGGGAATAATCTCAGTCTTTTGGTATCAGTTGAGACCTGTTTTGTGACCCGGTATATGGTCTATTCTGGAGAAAGTTCCATGTGCATTTGAAAAGAATGAGTATTATGTTGTTACAGGGTGGAGTGTTCTGTATATGTCTATGAGGTCCATCTGGTCCATCGTGTCATTCAAAGCTCTTGTTTCCTTATTGATTTTCTGTTTAGATGATCTGTCTATTGCTGAGAGTGAAGTGTTGAGGTCTTTAGCGTAAAATCTAATTTGTCTGATATGAGAATTGCTACCCCAGGTTTCTTTTGAGGTCTGTTGGCATGAAAAATGGTTCTCCATCCCTTCACTTTCAGTCTAGATGTATCTTTATGTTCAAAATGAGTCTCTTGTAGACAGCATATGGGTGGGTCATGTCGTTTTATCCAATCTGCAACCCTGTGGTGTTTTATGGGAGCATTTAGGCCATTCACGTTGAGAGTGATTATTGAGAGAGATGATTTTAATGTTGTCATGTTGCCTGTGAAGTCCTTGTTTCTATAGATTGTCTCTGTAAATATCTGTTCTGTATCACTCTTGGGGTCCTTCTTCTTTTATAGAACCCCCCTTAATATTTCTTGCAGGGCTGGCTTGGTGGTCATACATTCTTTCAGTTTCTGCCAGTCTTGGAAGCTCTTGTTTCTCCATCCATTCTGAATGACGGCCTTGCTGGATATAGTATCCTTGGCTGCATGTTATTCTCACTTAGTGTACTGAATAGGTCTTGCCAGCCCCTTCTGGCTTGCAAGGTCTCTGTAGACAGGTCTGATGTTATTCTGATGTTCCTCCCTCTGTACATAAGGAATCTCTTCTCCCTCACCCCTTTCAAGCTTGTTTTCTTGGATCTAAGATTTGTTAATTGAACTATTCTATGTCGTGGTGTTTGTCTGTTCTCATTGATCTTGAAAGGTCCTCTGTGCCTCTTGGACACGAATGCTTGTTTCCTTTGCTAGATTAGGGAAGTTTTCAGCTACAACTTGTTCAAATATCTCTTCTAGACCTCTCTTTTTCTCCACCACCTCAGGGATGCTGATAATTCTGACACTGGAACGTTTCATTGAGTCAGTAATCTCCTATATCTTTTTTTCATGAAGATGGAGTTTTTACCCCATGTTATCTCTCTTTCCTTCTCCTCTATCATCTCATCTTCTTTTTTAAAAATATTTTTTTATATGTTAGTCATGAGAGACTATGGACTCTGGGCATCATCTTATCTTCTACCTCACTGATTCGTTCTTCTGCCTAGTTTACCCTGTCAGTAAGAGCATCAAGTTTAGACTGCATTTCAATCATAGAATTCTTAATTTCTGCCAGATTCATTCTCATTTCAGCCCTTAGAGATTCTATATTTTCATTAATATTTTTCTCAAGCCTATACATCATCTTAATAATTGTTTCTCTGAAATCCATTTCTGACAGTTTGGTTATATCCATATCCATTAGTTCTGTGGCAGAGGCCACAGTCTCTGTTTCTTTCCTTTGTTGGGGGTTCCTCTTTCTTGTCATTCTGATGAGTTATGGTTGTGGGTATATACAGAGTCCAAATTCTTGACCAGGACCCAAGCAAGATGCACCTGTTTTATAGGGACCTTAGGCATATGGGCTTCTTCTCAGCCTTCCTTCTGGAGGCGTGGCCTGCCATGCTGATACTCAGGAACTCTACTTGGGTAGAGTTGCCCTGCCCCCTGTGTGTGCGTGGGGATCGGCATGGTGAGAACTGGTTTTTCCAGCCTTTGTTTTCTGGTGGCTTTCCCTGGTGGCTTTCTATGTCTCTTCTGAGAGTCAGAGCAGCAGTGATTGTATCCAAACTTCTGTCTCAGAACAGAGCGATTGCAGTCTGCTCTTCACTGAGCTCTCCAGGCCACACTGACTCCATTTCTGTCAGTTCTGCTAAAAACCTGTAGTGTCCTGGGTTGTGTGCCCCACAGCCACTCTCCCAGTCCTTGCTCCTGGGGCCAGCACGTCTCTGCTGTTTGTGCTTCTAAAACTGCCAGCTGCCCCTGGTTCGCATGTGCACTCCCAAGCTCCAGGTTTCAGCCTGGTTTCCCCGTTCCTACTGGTCTCCTAGTGTGCCCGCTCCCCAGTGTGGGAGGCTTCTGCCTTCCCAGCACCCAAGCGTGGTGGCTCCTTCCTCCTTCTGTTTATCTTCTGATATCTGTGTTCAGACTCTTGTCTCCCTGATTTATACCTTGAGACCAAGTGCTGGAGATGTTCTGTTTGTAGAGATCCAGATATATCTTCTTACATCTCAGGCTGATTTTGTGGGTATTCACTATGGTCTGGTAGATATCCAGCTCGATTCAGGGTACCAGCTGATATAGGGTCCCCTACTTCTCCCATCTTTCCCCTCCTCCATTCATAGAATTTTTAAGTTCAGCATGATTAAATCTCATTTCTGCCCTTAGAGATTCTATATTGTTGCTAATGCTTTTCTGAAGCCTAGCTATTGACTTCATGATTGCTGTCCTGAAGTCTATCTCTGACATCTTGTTTATCTCCATATCCATTATGTCTGTGGCAGCAGACATTTTCTCTGGTTCTTTTCTTTGTTTGGAGTTCCTCCTCCTTGTCATTCTGTTGAGGGATGGTTGAGGGAATGTATAGAGTCCAAAGTATCAACCACGACCTGGGGAAAATGCACCTACGAAAAAATCCGAACTGGTTGAAAGCAACCAGAGATATTCCATCAAAGCCAAGATGATCCAAAACAATAAAGGAGAAAAAAGGGGGGGGAGAGGAAAAAAAAGTGAGCTGGGGAGAGAGATTGTAATCCCTCAGGGTGGACACAGCAGGGTGATCTGCCTGTTCCTGCTTGGTTTTTGGTTGGTGTGTTAGAAGACACTATATCCCTAGATTGCAAGGAAATCAGAACTTACATATATAGCAAGATAAAATTGAATAGAGTGAAAAACGGGTTATTATGGGGAATAAATCTAGAAAACATATGTGAAAAAGAAAATAAAAGTTAAGAAGTGACCTAAAAACACAGGTGGGAAAATACTAATCTATTTGAAACAGGAGCCAGGTTTAAAAAAAAAAGAAAAAAGAAAAAGAATAGAAACTAAAAAAGAAATGTAAAATTTTAGCCTGAAGCATAAGAGAGTTGTGAGAGAACACCTGGAGCTCCCTATATTATTTTCCCCTACTGCTGGAGTTTTACTGTCCTGTGGGAAATAAGCTTAACATTCACCTATTCTTCCAGTCTGTCTTCTGTGGGAGGGGAGTGCTGCTGGGCTTCTCAGGCGTCTTTGCCTGGTTGTAGTTGCCCCACCCCTTGTCACAGGGATGGGCTTAGTGTGAGCTGTTTGGTTGTGGCACTTTTGAACCCTTGGTGTCTTTCCACTTCTCTTTAGAGGATCAGAACAAACACGACCCTGTGGGAATCTCTAGCCCAGGGCTGCAAGGTCTTGGACACCCCCCCAACCCCTCAGCAAATCCTCCATGTCAATCCATCTCCACCTCTGTGTGTACCAAACTCTATAGACTCACACAACTTGTGCCAGCCACCTGTCCTGAGCAAGTCATAGAGACCTGCCAGCATCTCTGTGCTTTGTGACTTTGCAATTGCTAGTGGTGGTGGACTTGCGTGTGCACCCCCTTTCACAGCTCCTAGGTCACACAGGGTGCTGCCCCAGCATCTCCTCATGGTCCATACTGCCCCGAGAGCTGTCCCTGTCATGGGCTCAAGCAGTTCTATATCTTCCCTAGGATGTTAGAGAGCCTGAACCTTCTAGTCCTTTTCAGGGTGGTCAGGCAGAGGGCAGTCTCCCTACCAGCTCAACTTGTGGTTTATGGTGTCTGGAGCTGAATCCCTTCTGAGCTCGCTGACCACAACCAGTCTCCCTGCTCCACTGCTTGAGCACTCTATCAGTTTGGGCCCTCCCATTCTTTCTGAATCTCCTGGAACCCTGAGATCTGTGGTCCTGAGACCACAATGACCTCCTAGAATTCTGCCATACTTGCCCCCTGTGCCCTTTTCAGAAGGGGGTGCCTCTCACTAGAGTAGGTTTTCAAGGGTCTCAAGTCTTTTGCTCTGGTGTTATATCCTTTTCTGGTGGCTGGCTCTTATGGAGGCTCCTTCAAAAAAAGTAGTGATTTTTCTGCTTGTGGAGATCCAGATAAATCTTTTTACATCTCAGGTTGAATTCATGTGTGTACAGAATGGTTTGATAGATATCCAGCTAAATTCAAGGGAACAGATGAAACGAGGTCTCCTACTCAGCTGCCATCTTGCCCCCCTCCCACCCTATGTCTTTTGATTGGAGCATTTAGTCCATTTACATTCAGAGTGATTATTGATATATATGAATTTAGTGCCATTTTGTAACTTGTTTTTTCTTTATTTCTGGAGATATTTTTCTGTTCCTTTCTAGGCTTTGTCACTTTTGGTCTTTCCTTCCCACTCATAGAGTCCCCTTTACGATTTCTTGTATTGCTTGTTTAGTGATCATGAACTCCTTTAGTTTTTGTTTGTCTGGGAATCTTATTTCTCCTTCTATTCTGAATGACAGCCTTCCTGGTTAGAATGTTCTTGGCTGCATATTTTCCCCATTCAGCACATTGAATGTATCATTCCACTGCCTTCTCTCCTGCAAGTTTCTATAGAGAGATGTGCTTCTAACATTGTCTTCCTTTATTGGTTTGGGATTTCTTCTCTCTTACTGCTTTTGGGTTTTTCCCCCTTTCTATATATTTTCTAAATGTAACTATGATATGTGTTATTGTTGGTGTGCTTTTGTTGATTTTGATGGAAGTTCTCCTTGTGTCCTGGATTTTGATGTCTTTTTCCTTCCCCAGATTAGGGAAGTTTTCAGCTATAATTTGCTCAAATAAACCTTCCGCATCCTTTCCCCTCTCTTCTACTTCTGGAATTTCTATGATATGTTATTATGCTTCTAGTCACTGATTTCCCTTAGTCTACATTCATGATCCAATATTTTTCTTTCCCTTTTCTTTTCAGCTCATTATTTTCCATAATTTTATCTTCTGTATTACTTATTCATTCCTCTATTTATTCCATCCTTCTGGTCATTAAATACAGTCAGTTTTGCATCTTGGTTATAGCATTTTTAATTCAGCTATATGCAAAAGAATGAAACTTGACCACTCTCTCACACCACACACAAAGATAAACTCCAAATGGATGAAAGACCTTGATGCGAGTCAGGAATCCATCAAAATCCTAGAGGAGAACATAGGCTGTATCCTCTTTGACATTGGCCACAGAAACTTTTTTCATGACACATCTCCAAAAGCAAGAGAAACAAAAGAAAAAATGAACTTGTGGGACTTCATCAAGATAAAAATCTTCTGCACAGCCAAGGAAACCATCAAAAAAAACTAAGAGGCAGCCCACGGAATGGGAAAAGATATTTGCAAATGACACTACAGATAAAAGATTAGTCTCCAAGATCTACAAAGAACTTCTCAAACTCAATACATGGGAAACAAATAATCAAATCAAGGAATGGGCAGAAGATATAAACAGCCATTTTTCCAATGAAGACATACAAATGGCTAACAGACACATGAAAAAATGTTCAAAATCATTAGCCATCAGGGAAATTCAAATCAAAACCACATTGAGATACCACCTTATGCCAGTTAGAATGGCAAAATTGACAAGGCAGGAAACAACAAATGTTGGAGAGGATGTGGAGAAAGGGGATCCCTCTTACATTGTTGGTGGGGATGCAAGTTGGTACAGCCACTTTGGAAAAAAGTGTGGAGGTCCCTCAAAAAGTTTAAAAAGAGCTACCCTCTGATCCAGCAATTGCACTACTGGGTATTTATCCCAAAGATACAGATGTAGTGAAGAGAAGGGCCACATGCACCCCAATGTTCATAGCAGTACTGTCCACCACAATAGCTAAATTGTGGAAGGAGCCAAGATGCCCTTTCAACATATGACTGGATTAAGAAGATGTGGTTCATATATACAATGGAATATTACTCAGCCATCAAAAAGAATGATTTCACAACATTTGCAGCAACATGGATGGGACTGGAGGAGATAATGCTAAGTGAAATAAGTCAAGCAAAGAAAGACAATTATTATATAATTTCACTCATTTATGGAACATAAGAAGTAGGAAGATCTTTAGGAGAAGAAAGGGAAGAAGGAAGGAGGGGTAAAAATAAGGGGGAATGAACCATGAGAGACTATGGACTCTGGGAAACAAACTGAGGGCTTTAGAGGGGAGGGCGGTGGGGGATCAGGATAGGCCAGTGATGGGTATTAAGGAGGGCATGTATTGTATGGTGCACTGGGTGTTATACGCAAATAATGGATCACGGAACTTTACATCAAAAACTAAGGATGTACTGTATGGTGACTAAGATAACATAATAAAAATTATTATAAATAAATAAATAAATAAAAAGGTTATTTGATTATCAGAAAAAAAAACCACATCGAGATACCACCTTATACCAGTTAGAATGGTAAAAATTGACAAGGCAAGCAACAACAAATGTTGGAAAGGATGTGGAGAAAGGGGAACCCTCCTACACTGTTGGTGGGAGTGCAAGTTGGTACAGCCACTTTGGAAAATGGTGTGGAGGTTCCTCAAAAAGTTAGAAATGGAGCTTCCCTATGACCCAGCGATTGCACTACTGGGTATTTACCCCAAAGATACAGATGTAGTGAAGAGAAGGGCCATATGCACCCCAATGTTCATAGCAGCATTGTCCACAATAACTAAATTGTGGACAGAGACGAGATACCCCTCAACAGATGAATGGATTAAGAAAATGTTGTCCATATGTACAATGGAATATTACTCAACCATCAGAAAGAAGGATTACCCAACATTTGCAGCAACATGGACGGGACTGGAGGAGATTATGCTAAGTGAAATAAGTCAAGCAGAGAAAGACAATTATCGTATGGTTTCTCTCATCTATGGAACATAAGAAGTAGGAAGATCGGTAGGAGAAGAAAGGGATAAAGAAAGGAGGGGGTAGTCAGAAGGGGGATGAAGCATGAGAGACTATGGACTCTGGGAAGCAAACTGAGGGCTTCAGAGGGGAGGGGGGTGGGGGAATGGGATAGGTCAGTCATGGGTATTAAGGAGGGCACGTATTGCATGGTGCACTGGGTGTTATACACAAATAATGAATCATGGAGCGTTACATCAAAAACTAAGGATATATTGTATGGTGACTAACATAACATAATAAAAAAGTATTATAAAAAATAATTTAGCCTGACTAGTTTTTAGGTCTTTTATCTCTGCAGTAAGCTACTCCCTGGTGTCTTGTATGCCTTTTTAAGCCCAGTTAGTATCCTTATGTTTTTTGCTTATATTCTGGATCAGGTATATTGCTTGTATCTGTTGATTAGATCCCTAGATATGACCTTTTTGCTCTTTCTTTTGCGATGAATTCCTCCATCTTGGCATTTTGTTTACGTCTCTGTGTTCTGTGTTTTAGGAAATCCTATTATGTTTCTGGCTTTATGAAGAAGAGGTCATATACTGGCTAGCACTTGGTGCCTCAGGAAAGGTCTCTGGTGTATGCTGTGCACACTGAGCTGGTGTGTTATGGCTTCTCTAGCCCTCAGGTCAGTCCTCTGCAGAGTGTCTCCTTGCTTGCAATGAGGAGTATTTGGATCTTGTCCAGAAAGTGGCAAGTTTAACTAGGTGTGCTCTGTTCTGCTTGTTAAAAGAGGCTTGATGCTTTCCCCCCTATACTTAAGCTTTGCAACAGTCTATGGTTAGTAGACTTGGGGGTTTGTGCTGGTCTTCTGAGGAGTGGCCCACTGTTCTGGTTCTCAGGCACACTTTCCCAAATAAAGAAGCAACTGCAGAGCACATGGTATTGGGGCTTGGTGTAAGCAGCTCATGCCTTCACCGTGGGCACTGTGCTGCTCACTGAAGTCAATAGTGCTGATGATTGAGAGAGGGAGAACAATGGTGCCAGCCTCTCTGTCATCCCCAGAGAGGAGAGTTTGTACCTGCTATTTGGGAAGCCCTCACAGGAGAGTGAACAATCTCCCCTTGTATGTCCCAGGTGCTCCTCAGATCTCTGCCTTCACCCTGTATGTGTCGTGGACATCTGCCTGCCTGGCAGTGCAGTGCGCCTGTTTTATCCCGGACAGGCCATCTGAGTTTCAAAACTCCAGAGTTTAGGAAAATTGCATGGCATGGACCCACACTGGTCCTCTTGGGGAGGGTCTTGCTGTGCAGGGTTGGTGTAGATTTGTTCCGGAAGGACAGTTGCACCAATATGCAGGGGCCCCGAGTTTAGAGTGAAGTGCAGCAAAAAGCCGGTGTCCGGGTTACCTGTCCTCAGCAGCTGAGTCTGACTTATGCTTTAAGGATGGGGGAACACAGTGTCAACTGCTGGCTCTTTTTTCCCCTGAGAGGCAATGCCACCTCTCCCAGATCACTCCAGGAAGGGGGAAACATCTCTTTCAGTGCAACCCAGGGGACCCTCAGATCATGCCATCTGCTCCCATGCCTTTGCCCTCCTTCTCCACAGGAGCACTGCAGGGCCTGCCAGACTCAATACCAGCCATGGCACAGACCTCTAAAACTCCAGCCTTTGAGCTCCACTGGTTGTAAAATCTCTTGATAATCAGCCCCTCTCATTTTTCCAGTCAATGGCTTTGGGGAAGTGTTTTCCTTATGTGAACTCCTGTGTGCTGCTGTCTGTCTCTCTGTCTCTGTCTCTCTATCACCTTTCTCCATGATCAGGACTCCCTCCCTTCCACAGTACCTGTGATCCTTTTCTCCACCAAATCACATCCCTGCACCTCCTACCTTCCATGATATGGTCTCTTCTCCCTCAAGTTGTGCACTTTGTTCTGTTAGTCCTCAGATTGATTTCTTAGGTGTTCAGAATGATTGTATATTTATTCAGCTGCCTTAAGGGATGTGGCAAGCATAGGGTCCTCCTACTACTCTGCCATTTTAGCTCCCCTTACCAATATTTCAATTACTATTGGTGGTTTTTTGTTTTTTAAAATTTTTGTTATTAATTAGTTAGTTATTTTAAATTCAATTAGCCAAGGTATAGTACATCATTAGTTTTTGATAAAATGTTCAATGATTCATTAGTTCAGTATAACACCCAGTGTTCATCATATCACATGCCCTCTTTAATGCCCATCACCCAGTTCAATTTAATTGATGTGTACTGTATTATTAGTTTCAGGGATACAATCCAGTGATTCATGAGTTGCATACAACACCCAGTGCTCATTACTTCAAGTGCCCTCCTTAATACTCATTGCCCAGTTATCCCATTCCCCCCCCACCCCTCCTCCAGCAACCCTCAGTTTGTTTTCCATAGTAAAGAGCCTCTTACGGTTTGCCTCCCTCTCTGTTTTCATCTGATTTTATTTTTCCTTCCCTTCCCCTATGATCCTCTTTCGTTTCTTAAATTCCACATATGAGTGAAATAATATGGTATTTGTCTTTTTCTAACTGACTTATTTTTCTTAGCATAGTTCCTCTAGTTTTATCCATGTCATTACAAATGGCAAGATTTCATTCTTTTTGGTGGCTGAGTAATAGTCCATTGTATATATATATATATGCCACATCTTCTTTATTGATTTATCTGTCAATGGATATCTGGGCTCTTTCCATATTTTGGTTATTGTGGACATTGGTGCTATTACACTACTATGTATTTACCCAAAGGATACAAATGTAGTGATTTGAAGTGGCACATGCACCCTAATGTTTATAGCAGCAATTTCTAATGATGCTTTGATAATTAGTGTTTATTCAGAGAATGAATGGTGATGGATAGATATGTATGAATTGATTACTATTTAGGGTTAACTACCACATATTCAGTTATTTTTTATGTGTACATTTATAGTATAACAATTATTTTCTTTTCTTTCACTAATTAACTAATATGACTAGTGTACTGTTGATCACATAGCACAGTGATCAAAGTTTGTATAGGCTTTCTTAAAATATTTAAAAGTAAATTGAATATATTCTGAGCCTAATCAGAAAATTCAGCTTGTGTTTTGTTTTTTCATAAAACTTCTGCCCCAAATAGGGGCTTGTGATCTTGAACACCCTTGATGAATTTCACTTTAATTTGAATTTCAAAAGTGAAAGTGGAAGAAAATGCAATATTTATAGCAGCAGTGTCCACAATAGCCAAAGTAAATAAAAAGCCCAGATTTCCATTGACAGATGAATCAATAAAGAAGATGTGGTATGTAAACACACACACACACACACACACACACACACACACACACACACACACACTGGAATATCACTCAGCCACCAAAAAGAATGAAATCTTGCCATTTGCAATGACATGGATGAAACTAGAAGGAATTATGCTAAGCAAAATAAGTCAGTTAGAGAAAGACAAATACCATATGATTTCACTCATATGTGGAATTTAGGAAACGAAAGAGGATCATAGGGGAAGGGAAGGAAAAATAAAATCAGATGAAAACTGAGAGGGAGGCAAACCATAAGAGACTCTTAACTATGGAAAACAAACTGAGGGTTGCTGTAGGGGAGGTAGGTGGGAGGATGGGTTAACTGAGTGACGGGCATTAAAAAGGACACGTGTGTAATAAACATTGGGCGTCATAATGCAACTGATGAATAACTGAACTTTATCTCTGAAACTAATGATACAGTATATGTGAATTAATTGAATTTAAATAAAATAAAATTAAAAAAGAAATGTTCATATGATCCCATGGCAGGGAGCTATGTTTGTTTGTGAAGACGAAAAAGAAGAGCAACTATACCTTGTTAGAAAGTTTATTGACAATTTTTATGCAATATAGGAGGTCATGACAATAAATTCAAAAGTAGTAATATGAAGTTCCAGTGGTGGCACAAAAGATGCAAATATTCTGACTCTTCAACTACTACAACATTCTTTGCTCAGGACATGGAATGTGTTACAATATTATTAGAGAAATTTTGGCTCCAAAATCATGTTCCTTAGCTCCCTGGATAGGTTTGTCAATGGTCAATTAAAATACAATCTGGAAAGTCCAAAATCTGAGTTTCAGACATTTTAAAAAAATGATTATTTTATCCCAAAGCACTCAAATCATTTTGTCATATAGTTCTGAATATAGTTCCAAGTGCTATTTACTTCTTCCATTCACTGTTTTCTATCCAAAGAGCTTAGTGATTATGGAGTCTTTTTTTTTTTTATGGAGACTTAAAAAAAAAAAAGAAAAACAACCCACACCGAATGAGAGGAATAGAGTACAGTGCTACAGTTAAATAAAAGAACAGGCATATGCCCCCACTAACAAAAGAAAGGATCACGGTAAATAATTTAATTCCATGTTGTATTTTCATTTCTTCTCGGGTTGGTTCTTATCTTGAGTTAGTTTGTTTTCTGTTGGCTTCAAATGATTATTCAAAGTAATAATACCTTTGTTCTTGGACATATTCATAGAGTGGAGTTTTGCTATCTAAGTGAAAGGAACCTGAGTCTGTTCTCTCCCTTTTATGGCAACCTCTGGCATCCATGTTTCTTGCCTGCTTATCATCCACATCCTGACTATATATTCTGGTGCTTCCTAACAAACTTGATTCAGGCCCTTGCTTTTGCTTTTCCCCCGTCCACATGATTGTACTGCTTGATGAATATTTATACCCACATTCTTCAGTTCCTGTAAGGTCTTGACTATCATGAGAGTGACTAGAAATGAATCCTTGACTTCTGCTTCTGCTGTCAATTGACTGCCCATAGCTGTCACTTGATAGTCCATGGCTATATACTTGTCTTTCATTAGTGCTGGATCCAGATTCACCTTGGATGTCTCCTGATTGTCTATTACTTAATCCCTGTCTTACTAAACTTGTGCTGGATCTTACCTGCTCATGAGAAGATGTATCTCCCAAATGCTGCTGGCTGGATCCATATATACCTATAGTATTGAATTCTGACTGTCCATGACTAGACCCTGATGGTTCATGAATCTGTTTCCCCCAATCTTCTGAATGTTCTTTATTATCACTATGGGATCCATGCCTTTGAGTTGAATTAGATTTTGAACAGCTGTGAGCTGATATGGACTGTCCATGGCTGGATATAGAATGGTTGCTTGACTGCTTATGAGTAATAGATCCCCATCTTCCAGATTGAACATGGGTGTCATTTGATTGTTCATGACTTACTACTGAATGCCCATGAATAGATCCCTGTCTTCTAGTTACATTGGATCCAGACTGATTATGGGAATCACTTGACTGTCCATGACTTGAACTTTGTCTTCCTATTATTTCAGTTGCTTTTGATCCTGTATGGTCAAATCGAGAAACTGATTGTCCGTGTGTAGACACTTGATTGTTTGCAGCTCTATCCAATGACCTCAAAGGGCTAGCATTGCGGCTGCTTGTTCTGCTGCCCCCAGAAGGTCCATACCCAGACTGCCCATAGTCATATTCTGCACTTCCATAACTGCCATGTTTCCAACCTTGACCTGATCCATGTTGTCTTCCACTAATCTGTGACTGAGAATGACTTACTCTAGATTGGTGATGACTGCTATGTGACTGTTTCCTTATGCTGTCCTTGGACTGCCCATGGGTATCATGTGACTGTGTATGGCTGGACCCATGTCTCTCTATTGTGCCAGTTCCTAATTGCCCATGGGAAGATGTGGTCTGCCCCTGGACAGAGCCTGAGTATGTAGATTTGTCTCCTGTCAGCTCATGGGAGGATCCAAAATTCTGTGAACTTCCAGAAACTGGTTGCTTCTGAATTGATGTCCACCCTTGATCTATGATAGAATGCTTAGAACTATCTCCTGACTGTTCAGTGCTAGATTCATACCTTCTAGTTGTATCAGTAACTGTGTGTTTGGGGACAGACCCGTAATGCCCATGACTAGAAACTGAGTGTCTTTGTGACACTCCTGAGGACCTTTCAGTGTCACTGGATTCACTGAGACTAGATCCCCTTATTCCGCTCCTACTAGATTCTGTCGTGGTGGCTTGTCCATGACCAGACTGGGCATGTCCACTGATGTCTCCTGAGTGTCCATGAGTAGTTCCCTGTCTCCCTTTAGCTGTGGATCGTGACTCTGCATGTTGAGATCCACTGTGGCCATGTGGGGATCCTGCATGTGTCTGTCCAACTCCAGAATGTCTTTCAGTGTCACTGGACTCATTGACACTAGATCCCCTTCTTGCAGTTCTACTGGATTGTATCCTGGTGGCTTGTCCATAACCAGACTGGGCATGTCTAGTGCTATCTCCTGACTGTTGATGAATAGTTCGCTGTCTACCTTTAGCTGTGGATCCTGACTCTCCATGTTGAGATCCAGTGTGAACATGAGACGATCCTGCCTGTGTCTGTGGGACTCCTGAGGGCCTTTCAGTGTCACTGGACTCACTGACACTGGATCCCCTTCCTGCAGTCCTACTGCTTTCTGTCCTGGTGGCTTGACTGTACCCAGACTCAGCATGTCCCCTGGCATCTCCTGACTGTCCGTGAGTAGTTCCCTGTCTCCCTAGAGCTATGGATCCTGAGTCTCCTTGCTGAGATCCGGTGTGGCCTAGAGAGGATCCTGTGTGTGTCTGTGGGATAACTGAGTGCCCCTCTGTGTCACTGGATGCACTGCCCCTGGATCTCCTACTTGTAGCCCTACTGGATGCTGTCCTGGTGGCTTGTCCATCACTGGTTTGGGAATGTCTACTGGTATCTCCTGGCTGTGCATGAGTAGTTCCCTGTCTCCCTGTAGCTGTTGTTCCCGACTCTCCTTGTTGAGATCCAGTGTGGCTATGAGAGGATCCTGTGTGTGTCTGTGGGACACCTGAGTGCCATTCAGTGTCACTGGACTCGCTGACACTGGATCTCCTTGTAGCCCTGCTGGACTGTGTCCTGGTGGCTTGTCCATGACCAGTTTGGGTATGTCTGCTGGTATCTTCTGACTGTGCATGAGGAGTTCCATGTCTCCCTTTAGCTGTGGATACTGAGTCTCCTTGTTGAGACCCAGTGTGGCCATGAGAGGATTCTGCATGTGTCTGTGAGACTCCTGAGTGACTTTCAGTGTCACTGGATTCACTGACACTGGATGTCCTTCTTGCATTCCTACTGGATCCTGTCCTGATGGTTTGTCCATAACCCGACTGGGCATGTCTACTGGTGTCTCCTGACTGTGCGTGACTAGTTCCCTGTCTCCCTTTAGCTGTGGATCTTGACTCTCCTTGTTGAGATCCAGTGTCGTCATGAGAGGATCCTGTGTGTGTCTGTGGGATGCCTGAGTGCCTTTCAGTGTCACTGGACTCACCGACACTAGATCCCCTTCTTGCAGTCCTACTGCTTTCTGTTCTGGTGGCTTGACCATGCCCAGACCCAGCATGTCCACTGATGTCTCCTGACTGTGCATGAGTAGTTCCCTGTCTCCCTTTAGCTATGGATCCTGACTCTCCATGTTGAGATCCAGTGTGGCCATGAGAGGATCCTGCGTGTGTCTGTGGGACTCCTGAGTGCTTTTCAGTGTCACTGGACTCACTGATACTAGATCCCCTTCTTGTAGTCCTACTGGATCCTGCCCTGGTGGTTTGTCCATGACCAGACTGGGCATGTCTACTGCTGTCCCGTGACTGTGCGTGAGTAGTTCCCTGTCTCCCTTTAGCTGTGGATCCTAACTCTCCATGTTGAGATCCAGTGTGGCCATGAGAGGATCCTGTGTGTGTCTGGGAGATTCCTGAGTGCCCCTCTGTGTCACTGGACTCACTGCCCGTAGATCTCCTACTTGTAGCCTTACTGGATGCTCTCCTGGTGGCTTGTCCATCACTGGTTTGGGAACGTCTACTGGTATCTCCTGACTGTGCATGAGTAGTTCCCTGTCTCCCTGTAGCTGTTGTTCCCGAATCTCCTTGTTGAGATCCAGTGTGGCCATGAGAGGATCCTGTGTGTGTCTGTGGGGCACCTGAGTGCCAATCAGTATCACTGGACTCACTGACACTGGATCTCCTTGTAGCCCTGCTGGACTGTGTCCCCGTGGCTTGTCCATGACCATTTTGTGTATGTCCACTGGTATATCCTGACTGTGCATGAGGAGTTCCATGTCTCCCTGTAGCTGATGATCCAGACTCTCGTTGTTGAGATCCAGACTGGTCATGAGAGGATCCTGCATGTGTCTGTGGGACTCCTGAGTGCCTTTCGGTGTCACTGGACTCACTGACACTGGATTTCCTTCTTGTAGCTCTACTGGACTGTGTCCCAGTGGCTTGTCCATGACTGGTGTTGATATGTCTGCTGGCATCTCCTGACTGTGCATGGGTAGATCCCCGTCTCCCTTTAGCTGTGGATACTGAGTCTCCTTGTTGAGATCCACTGTGACCATGAGAGGATCCTGCGTGTGTTTGTGAGACTCCTGAGTGACTTTCAGTGTCACTGGACTCACTCAGATTAGTACCCGTTCTTGCAGTCCTATTGGATCCAGCCCTGGTGGGTTGTCCATGAGCTGACTGAGCATATCTGTTGGTATCTCCTGACTGTTTATATGTAGTTCCCTGTCTTCCTAGAGCTGTGGATCTTGACTCTCCTTTTTGAGATCCAGTGTGGTCATGAGAGGATCTTGCATGTGTCTGTGGGACTCCTGAGTGTCTTTCAGTGTCACTGGACTCACTGACACTGGATCTCCTTCTTGTAGCTCTACTAGACTGTGTTCCAGTGGCTCGTCCATAACCAGTTTGGGTATGTCTACTGGTATCTCCTGACTGTGCATGTGTAGTTCTCTGTCTTCCTTTAGCTGTGGCTCCTGACTCTCCATGTTGAGATCCTGTGTGGCCATGAGAGGATTTTGTGTGTGTCTGGGAGACTCCTGAGTGCCTTTCAGTGTCACTGGACTCACTGACACTAGATCCCCTTCTTGCGGTGCTACTGGATTCTCTCCTGGTGGCTTCTCCATGATCCAACTGGACATTTCTACCGGTGTCTCGTGACTGTGCATTAGTAGTTCCCTGTCTCCCTTTAGTTATGGATCCTGACTCTCCTTGTAGAGATCCAGTGTGTTCATGAGAGGATCCTGCATCTGTCTGTGTGACTCCTGAGTGTCTTTCCGAGTCACTGGACTCACTGACACTAGATCCCCTTCTTGCTGTCCTACTGCTTTCTGTCCTGGTGGCTTGACCGTGCCCAGACCCAGCATGTCCACTGATGTCTCCTGACTGTGCATGAGTAGTTCCCTGTCTCCCTTTAGCTGTGGATACCGAGTCTCCTTGTTGAGATCCACTGTGGCCATGAGAGGATTCTGCGTGTGTCTGTGAGACCCCTGAGTGCTTTTCAGTGTCACTGGACTCACTGAGACTAGATCCTGTTCTTGCAGTCCTACTGGACCCTGCCCTTGTCGTTTGTCCATGACCCGACTGAGCATGTCTATTGGTATCTCCTGACTGTTCATGTGCACTTCCCTGTCGCCCTAGAACTGTGGATCCCGAGTCCCCTTGTTGAGATCCAGTGTGGCCATGAGAGGATCCTGTGTGTGCCTGTGAGAGTCCTGAGTGCCTTTCAGTGTCACTGGACTCGCTGACACTAGATCCCCGTCTTGCAGTGCTACTGGATTCTGTCCTGGATACTTGTCCATGACCTGACTGGACATTTCTACTGGTGTCTTGTGACTGTGAATGCATAGTTCCCTGTCTCCCTCGAACTGTGGATCCTGAGCCTCCTTGTTGAGATCCAGTGTGGCCATAAGAGGATCCTGTGTGTGTCTGTGGGACACCTGAGTGCTTTTCAGTGTCACTGGACTCACTGACACTGGATCTCCTTCTTGTAGCTCTGGTGGACTGTGTCCCAGTGGCTTGTCCATGACCAGTTTGGGTATGTCTGCTGGTATCTCTTGACTGTGCATGAGGAGTTCCATGTCTCCCTTTAGCTGTGGATACTGAATCTCCTCGTTGAGACCCAGTGTGACCATGAGAGGATTCTGCGTGTGTCTGTGAGACTCCTGAGTGACTTTCAGTGTCATTGGATTCACTGACACTGGGTGTCCTTCTTGCATTCCTACTGGATGCTGTCCTGATGGTTTGTCCATGACCCGACTGGGCACGTCTACCGGTGTCTCCTGACTGTGCGTGACTAGTTCCCTGTCTCCCTTTAGCTGTGGATCCTAACTCTCCATGTTGAGATCCTGTGTGGCCATGAGAGGATCCGGGGTGTGTCTGGGAGACTCCTGAGTGCCCCTCTGTGTCACTGGACTCACTGCCCGTAGATCTCCTACTTGTAGCCCTACTGGATGCTGTCCTGGTGGTTTGTCCATCACTGGTTTGGGAACATCTACTGGTATCTCCTGACTGTGCATGAGTAGTTCCCTGTCTCCCTGTAGTTGTTGTTCCCGACTCTCCTTGTAGAGATCCAGTGTGGCCATGAGAGGATCCTGTGTGTGCCTGTGGGACACCTGAGTGCCATTCAGTGTCACTGGACTCACTGACACTGGATCTCCTTGTAGCCCTGCTGGACTGTGTCCTGGTGGCTTGTCCATGACCAGTTTGGGTATGTCTGCTGGTATCTTCTGACTGTGCATGAGGAGTTCCATGTCTCCCTTTAGCTGCGGATACTGAGTCTCCTTGTTGAGACCCAGTGTGGCCATGAGAGGATTCTGCATGTGTCTGGGAGACTCCTGAGTGACTTTCAGTGTCACTGGACTCACTCAGATTAGATCCCGTTCTTGCAGTCCTACTGGAACCTGCCCTGGTGGTTTGTCCATGAGCTGACTGAGCATATCTGTTGGTATCTCCTGACTGTTCATATGTAGTTCCCTGTCTTCCTAGAGCTGTGGATCTTGACTCTCCTTGTTGAGATCCAGTGTGGTCATGAGAGGATCCTGCATGTGTCTGTGGGACTCCTGAGTGTCTTTCAGTGTCACTGGACTCACTGACACTGGATCTCCTTCTTGTAGCTCTACTAGACTGTGTCCCAGTGGCTTGTCCATGACCAGTTTGTGTATATCTACTGGTATCTCCTGACTGTGCATGTGTAGTTCTCTGTCTCCCTTTAGCTGTGGCTCCTGACTCTCCATGTAGAGATCCTGTGTGGCCATGAGAGGATCCTGTGTGTGTCTGTGGGACACCTGAGTGCCATTCAGTATCACTGGACTCACTGATACTGGATCTCCTTGTAGCCCTGCTGGACTGTGTCCCGGTGGCTTGTCCATGACCAGTTTGTGTATGTCCACTGGTATATCCTGACTGTGCATGAGGAGTTCCATGTCTCCCTGTAGTTGATGATCCAGACTCTCGTTGTTGAGATCCAGACTGGTCATGAGAGGATCCTGCATGTGTCTGTGGGACTCCTGAGTGCCTTTCGGTGTCACTGGACTCACTGGCACTGGATTTCCTTCTTGTAGCTCTACTAGACTGTGTCCCAGTGGCTTGTCCATGACTGGTGTTGATATGTCTGCTGGCATCTCCTGACTGTGTATGGGTAGATCCCCATCTCCCTTTAGCTGTGGATACTGAGTCTCCCTGTTGAGATCCACTGTGACCATGAGAGGATCCTGCCTGTGTTTGTGAGACTCCTGAGTGCCTTTCAGTGTCACTGGACTCACTCAGATTAGATCCCGTTCTTGCAGTCCTACTGGAACCTGCCCTGGTGGTTTGTCCATGAGCTGACTGAGCATATCTGTTGGTATCTCCTGACTGTTCATATGTAGTTCCCTGTCTTCCTAGAGCTGTGGATCTTGACTCTCCTTGTTGAGATCCAGTGTGGTCATGAGAGGATCCTGCATGTGTCTGTGGGACTCCTGAGTGTCTTTCAGTGTCACTGGACTCACTGACACTGGATCTCCTTCTTGTAGCTCTACTAGACTGTGTCCCAGTGGCTTGTCCATGACCAGTTTGTGTATATCTACTGGTATCTCCTGACTGTGCATGTGTAGTTCTCTGTCTCCCTTTAGCTGTGGCTCCTGACTCTCCATGTAGAGATCCTGTGTGGCCATGAGAGGATCCTGTGTGTGTCTGTGGGACACCTGAGTGCCATTCAGTATCACTGGACTCACTGATACTGGATCTCCTTGTAGCCCTGCTGGACTGTGTCCCGGTGGCTTGTCCATGACCAGTTTGTGTATGTCCACTGGTATATCCTGACTGTGCATGAGGAGTTCCATGTCTCCCTGTAGTTGATGATCCAGACTCTCGTTGTTGAGATCCAGACTGGTCATGAGAGGATCCTGCATGTGTCTGTGGGACTCCTGAGTGCCTTTCGGTGTCACTGGACTCACTGGCACTGGATTTCCTTCTTGTAGCTCTACTAGACTGTGTCCCAGTGGCTTGTCCATGACTGGTGTTGATATGTCTGCTGGCATCTCCTGACTGTGTATGGGTAGATCCCCATCTCCCTTTAGCTGTGGATACTGAGTCTCCCTGTTGAGATCCACTGTGACCATGAGAGGATCCTGCCTGTGTTTGTGAGACTCCTGAGTGCCTTTCAGTGTCACTGGACTCACTCAGATTAGATCCCGTTCTTGCAGTCCTACTGGAACCTGCCCTGGTGGTTTGTCCATGAGCTGACTGAGCATATCTGTTGGTATCTCCTGACTGTTCATATGTAGTTCCCTGTCTTCCTAGAGCTGTGGATCTTGACTCTCCTTGTTGAGATCCAGTGTGGTCATGAGAGGATCCTGCATGTGTCTGTGGGACTCCTGAGTGTCTTTCAGTGTCACTGGACTCACTGACACTGGATCTCCTTCTTGTAGCTCTACTAGACTGTGTCCCAGTGGCTTGTCCATGACCAGTTTGTGTATATCTACTGGTATCTCCTGACTGTGCATGTGTAGTTCTCTGTCTCCCTTTAGCTGTGGCTCCTGACTCTCCATGTAGAGATCCTGTGTGGCCATGAGAGGATCCTGTGTGTGTCTGTGGGACACCTGAGTGCCATTCAGTATCACTGGACTCACTGATACTGGATCTCCTTGTAGCCCTGCTGGACTGTGTCCCGGTGGCTTGTCCATGACCAGTTTGTGTATGTCCACTGGTATATCCTGACTGTGCATGAGGAGTTCCATGTCTCCCTGTAGTTGATGATCCAGACTCTCGTTGTTGAGATCCAGACTGGTCATGAGAGGATCCTGCATGTGTCTGTGGGACTCCTGAGTGCCTTTCGGTGTCACTGGACTCACTGGCACTGGATTTCCTTCTTGTAGCTCTACTAGACTGTGTCCCAGTGGCTTGTCCATGACTGGTGTTGATATGTCTGCTGGCATCTCCTGACTGTGTATGGGTAGATCCCCATCTCCCTTTAGCTGTGGATACTGAGTCTCCCTGTTGAGATCCACTGTGACCATGAGAGGATCCTGCCTGTGTTTGTGAGACTCCTGAGTGCCTTTCAGTGTCACTGGACTCACTCAGATTAGATCCCGTTCTTGCAGTCCTACTGGATCCTGCCCTGGTGGGTTGTCCATGAGCTGACTGAGCATATCTGTTGGTATCTTCTGACTGTTCATATGTAGTTCCCTGTCTTCCTAGAGCTGTGGATCTTGACTCTCCTTGTTGAGATCCAGTGTGGTCATGAGAGGATCCTGCATGTGTCTGTGGGACTCCTGAGTGTCTTTCAGTGTCACTGGACTCACTGACACTGGATCTCCTTCTTGTAGCTCTACTAGACTGTGTCCCAGTGGCTTGTCCATGACCAGTTTGGGTATGTCTACTGGTATATCCTGACTGTGCATGTGTAGTTCTCTGTCTCCCTTTAGCTGTGGCTCCTGACTCTCCATGTTGAGATCCTGTGTGGCCATGAGAGGATCCTGTGTGTGTCTGGGAGACTCCTGAGTGCCCCTCTGTGTCACTGGACTCACTGAGACTAGATCCTGTTCTTGCAGTCCTACTGGACCCTGCCCTTGTTGTTCGTCCATGACCTGACTGAGCATGTCTATTGGTATCTCCTGACTGTTCATGTGCACTTCCCTGTCTCCCTAGAACTGTGGATCCCGAGTCTCCTTGTTGAGATCCAGTGTGGCCATGAGAGGATCCTGTGTGTGCCTTTGAGAGTCCTGAGTGCCTTTCAGTGTCACTGGACTCACTGACACTAGATCCCCGTCTTGCAGTGCTACTGGATTCTGTCCTGGTTACTTGTCCATGACCTGACTGGACATTTCTACTGGTGTCTTGTGACTGTGCATGCGTAGTTCCCTGTCTCCCTCGAACTGTGGATCCTGAGTCTCCTTGTTGAGATCCAGTGTGGTCATGAGAGGATCTTGCATGTGTCTGTGGGACGCCTGTGTGCCTTTCTGTGTCAGTGGACTCACTACCACTGGATCTCCTTCTTGTAGCCCTACTGGATGCTGTCCTGGTGGCTTGTCCATCACTGGTTTGGGCATGTCTACTGGTGTCTCCTGACTGTCCGTGACTAATTCCCTGTCTCCCTACAGCTGTGGATCCCGACTCTGCATGATGAGATCCAGTGTGGCCATGAGAGGATCCTGTGTGTGTCTGTGAGACTCCTGAGTGCCTTTCAGTGTCACTGGACTCACTGACAGTAGACTCTCTTCTTACTGTCCTACTCGTTTCTGTACTGGTGGCTTGTCCACAACCCAACTGGCCATGTCTACTGGTGTCTCGTGACTGTGCATGAGTAGTTCCCTGTCTCCCTTTAGCTATGGATCCTGAGTCTCCTTGTAGAGATCCAGTGTGTCCATGAGAGGATCCTGCGTGTGTCTGCGGGACTCCTGAGTACCTTTCAATGTCACTGGACTCACTGAGACTAGACCTCCTTCTTGCAGTCCTACTGGTTCCTGCCCTGGTGGCTTGTCCATGACCCGACTGGGCACTTCTACTGTTGTCTTGTGACTGGTAATGAGTAGTTCCCTGTCTCCCTTTAGCTGAGGATCCTGAGTCTCCTTGTTGAGGTCCACTGTGGCCATGAGAGGATCCTGCATGTGTCTGTGGGACTTCTGAGTGCCATTCAGTGTCACTGGACTCACTGAGACCAGATCCCTTTCTTGCAGTCCTCCTGGATTCTGTCCTGGTGGCTTGACTGTGCCCAGACCCATCATGTCCACTGATGTCTCCCGACTGTGAATGAGTAGTTCTGTGTCTCCCTTTAGCTGTTTCCCTTGTCTGATTTTCAGGTGAATCTGATACAGGCCTTTCAGATTTTGGAGACCCTTTTCCAGAACAGGTCCCATAGCTTTCTTCTCCTCCTAGCCTACGGTCATATTTGTCATAGCCAGCTGATTGACCTGAGCTAATCTCATGTTGATCATAAGTAGAAGACTGTCTTGAGTTAGATTCACGTTGACTATGTTTAGAGGACTTGCCTGAGGAAGACCCAGACCCAAAACTGGCAGATTGCCCTGAGCTGGAACTATGTTGGCCATAGCTAGAGTGACCTGATCTAGACTCATGTTGTCCAAAGCCCAGTGAATGACCTGAGCCAGTCCCAGAGGTAGGGGACTGATGTTTGCTAGATCCATATCCAAAGCTGGAGGATTGACCTGAGCCATACCTATGTTGTCCAGAGCTAGAAGATTGATGTCCACCAAACCCATGTTGTCCATAACCAAAGGACTGTCCTGAGACAGACCCATGCTGACCAAAACCAGAGGAATGACCTGAGCCAGATCCCTGTTGTCCAAAGCTAGAGGACTGACCTGAGCTGGATCCGTGTTGTCCAAAGCCAGAGGACTGTCCTGAGCTGGACCCATGTTGGCCACAGCTAGAGGACTGACCTGAGCCAGATCCCTGTTGTCCAAAGCTAGAGGACTGACCTGAGCTGGATCCGTGTTGTCCAAAGCCAGAGGACTGTCCTGAGCTTGACCCATGTTGGCCACAGCCAGAGGACTGACCTGAGCCAGATCCCTGTTGTCCAAAGCTAGAGGACTGACCTGAGCTGGATCCATGTTGTCCAAAGCCAGAGGACTGTCCTGAGCCAAATTCATGTTGTCCAAATCCAGAGGACTGACATGAACCAGAGCCATATTCAAAGCCAGAGGATTGACCTGAGGCTGACCCATGTTTTCCAAAGCCAGAGGACTGTCCAGAGCCAGACCCATGTTGTCCACATTTAGAAAATTCATTTGAACCAGACCCTTTTTGATGAGATTTTGGAAAGTGTCCACAAGAACCAGATCCATATTGACCATAACTAGAAGACTGACTTGTTCCAGACCCATCCTGTTCACAGCAAGAGGACTGACTTGAACCTGTTCTCTGTTGTCTTCCACAGTTCTGTGTTTGACCACATGCTCTAGATCCATATTCTCTCTGACTAGAAGACTGGCTGCAGGAGCTAGGCTCATGTTGACCATATCCAGAAGACTGACCTCCTGAATTACATCCATGACCTAGTCCTCCACTACTTCCTGATTGATATCCTGACTGGGTACAGCTAGATTGATTTCCTTGCCCTCCAAATCTACCCTCCTGACAGGAAGTAGAAGCATTTTGTGGCCTTCCACACCCACCTGAATTGCTGGAACCACATGCATAGCTTTGCCTTCCATTGTCTCCTGACCCTCTAGAGCTAGATCCAAGCTTTTGTCCTCTACTCTCTCTTGACTGAGTAGAGTTTGATTCAAGTCCACTAGCATCCAATCCATGTGACAGACCACCATGACTCTTCCTTCCCCTACTCTTTGATCCAGATCCAGATCCAGATTCATATTCCTTTTCAGAATCCCTAGAGGGGCTAACATGTGACTTGTTTCTTCTTTCCCCCAGCTCTCCAGAGCTGGAACCATGTCTTTCTTTGCCACTATTCCATGAGTGACCAGAGCTAGACCCACGGCGTCTTTTCTCAAATTCCTCTTGGTTTCCTGAGCTAGATAAACCACCTTGCCTTCCCAGCCTCCTTGAGTTTGACCCATGTCTATGTTTCATTCTTCCCCTTAAGCCCTCAGAACCATAAACATGCTCCCCTCCTTCACTCCAACTTGAATATCTGTAACCTGATTTCTGTCCCAGTGTATCTTCTTCTTCCTCTTCTGTTTCACTTTCTTCCTTTTGGTGTCGATGACCACGCCTATGCTTCTTTGACCCTGAAGCTTTGCAGTATTCTTTGCTGAGAACCTTGTTGCAGGCCATAGCCAGCTTGAATACCATCAGAAGAAACTCAGTAAAGTCCAGTCTTCGGTCATGATCTCGATCTAGCATGTGCATGATAACATCCACTGTGTCTGGATCATCTGGGTTCTGTATACAAGTGACATACCAAAGGAGACCTATTCAGCCTAGCCCACATAGGCAGGTAAAATATTCAGGTAAAGCTGTGGAATTGTGGATGTTTAACATTAGGTATTTTAAATCCAGTCAAATGTTACTTTAAACTAAAGCAGCCTAATAGGACCCAGCAGGTGAGAAGAGGTAATAGAAAAGAATAATCTATTGGGAACCCCAGCAGAATACAATTCAAGGACCTAGCTAGGGTATTAGGTACTCAGGTATAGCATACAGAAAAGAGTTGAATAATGCAAGTTCGGTACCTGGTATATTTTAGTTTTACATGCATTTTAAACATTACATGCTAATATATTCTATGTTAGGATCTATAATTTTAAAGGTAATAGTTAAGTATTTCCCAAATAGATGGAAGAAATGCTTGTTTTTTGTTGGCAGTTTTTAGTCATCCTGGATATTTGGCCAGCTCTCCCTGTAGACATTTCCCTCTCTATACTTTTTCTTCCATATTTAATAGGGCAATCTTTTAACTTATGTTTTAGCACACATTTATTTTCTGTTTTTTCAGAAGGAGAAACCTGGGGGCATAAAAATGTCTGAGGGTCTACATAATGGGTGAACACAGGAAAATGAAAAAACGTTCCCCTTTCTAAAAATAAATAATGCCCCAGAAGACTTTCTGATTTCCCCAAAAAGTACACTCATAGAGTTTGTCCAAAGACCATTGAGAGTGTGCACTTTTTAGCTAATCTTTGGTCACATAACAGAGAATTTACAAGACCCTAGCAGCCTTCAGTCCTGGTGTATGGGTTCTTACCTTCATAATTGGACGAAACTCTTTCTCCAGAAGTTCCTTTAGTTCATCCTTGCTCAGTGTGCGACATTCCCCATCTTGCTTGGTGTATTTGTAGAAAACGTCAATGACCGTGACAACACTTCTCAAGAGGTCAGTCATCTTTTTGCAAGTTTAAGTGAACCTGAAGAAAAAAGAAACAAAAGACCCTATTATTCATGTTGTTTTCCTTTAATCTATAAGCAAGAGATTTTTCAAATCTCCTGTCTCTTTTAAACCTAAAATACTTCAACAAGTAAGGATGGGTTAGGGATCTTTCAATACAGTGAAAACTTTGTTAATTTTGGGTTACTTTGCTAGGATCAAGTCATTGCATGTTGCTGACTGAACTAGGATTAGAGCTCAGATCTCCATGTCTTGGATGAATATATTCCTTACATAATGTCTCTACACTTTGTGTACTTTGGTGTTCTGGGTGTTGTCCTGAAGCTTCCCAGTTTCCAGAACCACCCAGATGTATTGTCCCAGTCTCTCTGGTGTTTCACTGTTTCTCTTGAGTCAAAAGTGACATACCTTCTATCATACCTATTTCTCCTCTGGGCACTAGATGCTAAACAGGATGGTTAAGGCCTTCAGCAAATAAAAAATGGGCATTCAGAAGCATGGTGATTCAAAAGCATGAGATAGCCCTCAGCAGTGCTCAGGAACTATCCTAATCTCAGCTTCAACCAAATACTTCAATCTTATTCTTACTCAATAACTAGGGAGAAAGGCTCAGCAATGCAGGCAGTAGTTTGTCTACTGTGGATAACTCGATCTTGGAGTCCCAGGCACTGACACTGAACAGGGAAGGTACTCTACACCAGCGCAGGCCACCTCTCTATTTCAGCTGGCCAACCCAGAAAAAAAATGGCATGCAAAAGACTAGGAAGGGAGTGTGGAATGGCCTAGAAGAAGGCAAACTTCTTGGATTATTCATCTTGACAATAACAAATTTATTCTAAAAAGACCCCAGGATAAACAAAACTAACCAACCAAATAAATAAACAAAAAGAAAAGAAAAAGAAACAGAATGAAATGGCCAAATATATATTAAATTCTGACTTAGCTCTTACTCCTGAATTTCTAATGTGGACAATAATCAAATATCCATCCATGTAGCTGGATGAATTTTCTCTCACCTGGTTCACCAAAGGAACACGTAGGATAAAGCCTGATGCAGCTTGCAGGGTGACCAGTGGATCGAGATAGTGGCCTTTATATAGCTAAAACTGTGTGGGTGCTGTCCTCTGTGGGATGGACTACTGATTCATTTCTAATCAAATCTAACCCCACCTCTGTCCATGTTTATCTTCCTACTTCTTCGCATTCTTATCTTTGAGATGATTGCAAAAAGGACAGTGCTGGTCCAGCTTCCAGTGTGAGGACATGTTGTAGGACACTTTTTTCAGGGTCATACACTTGTGAAAAGCAGAGAATATGTTTTAGAGGACTTGCATAGTTCATTACTTTCATTTAGTGCCCACAATAAGTAGCAAAGTGTAAGAAAGGGATAAAGAAAGGGGGGTAATCAGAAGGGGGAATGAAGCATGAGAGACTATGGACTCTGAGAAACAAACTGAGGGCTTCAGAGGGGAGGGGCGTGGGAGAATGGGATAGATTGGTGATGGGTAGTAAAGAGGGCACGTATTGCATGGTGCACTGGGTGTTATACGCAACTAATGAATCATCGAACTTTACATCAGAAACCAGGGATGTACTGTATGGTGACTAACATAATATAATAAAAAAACATTAAAAAAAAGAAATAGAATATCTGTACCCTGAAAGGCCATGTTTCTTTTTATAATGTAACCATATTTAAGACAACTTGGAAATAAAGAAATAAAAATAACCCAGAAAAAAAAGTAGCAAAGTGTAAGATACTTGACAGGTGTGCAGTAAATGCATATTCAATTGAAAATGAACATAGGTCATGAGGCTTACCCAATTCATATCTTTTTGCAATAATAATAACTACCAGTTATTAAGAATTTACTATGTGCTGGAAATTATGATGAATATTTTTCATATATCTTCATATATCATTTAATCTTTATAAGATTTTTATGAGATTTGTTTGTTCATCCCGTGAAAAATCGTTCAGGGAGCATGAGTCCTCATAAAGGTCACACAGCCTGTAGGCGGAGAAACCAGGGTTTGAACCTGTAGCTACCTTATTATAAGGTCCTTTCTCTTAACCATTATACTAGCTTACCTCTGTATATCTATCACATACACCTATTATGTGGAAAAGTACACACTCTTTTAGGAACGTCAGGCCCAGCCAAACACAAAAAATAGGAAAGAGTGATATAAGGAGTACTATCAGCCAGGAAGACAAGAAATATTCTTTGGCCCCATGAAGGTCTTCTCTAAGCTACAAAAGTATACATTAATAGGCTGTACACAAAGTGATGTTTTAAGAACTCTTCAGGGTGAATCTAGAGTGAGCTTTCTTCTTGGGATTTTTTTCCTGGCATCCTGCTATCCATTGGTTATCTGGCAGCTTTGGGCCTAGGCCCTTGGACAAATGTCATTTATATACAGAAAGTCTATCAAATATAATACCTTACAGAAGTGAAAATAATCAGAGAGTTGTATTAGGCATGGAGAGGCAGCTCTTCTGTACTTTGCCACCAGGTGATGATGCTTCTTCTGATGCTGAAGATAGCAGCTGTCATTAATTGTTTACTATCTTCTAGGCATGCTGGCTTTTCATTTATCTATCTATCTATCCTTTTTTAAAGTTTTTAAAAAGAATTTACTTATTCGAGAGAGAGATAGAGAGAAAGAGAGAGAGAGTGTGTGCACAAGCAGGGAGAGCAGCAGGCAGAAGGAGAAGCAGGGTCCCTGCTGAGCAAGGAGGCTGACATGGGACTTGATCCTAGGACACTGGGATCATGACCTGAGCTGAAGGCAGATTCTTAACCAATGAGCCACCCAGGGGCCCCTTATCTATTTATTCTTGACAGTAACTCTGTAAGGTCAATATTAATGCCACTCTCATTTTACAAATAAGGAAATGAAAGCATAGAGAAATTTACTAATATGTCAAAAATCACAGCTAGTAAGTGGCAGCTCTGAGACAGAAACCCATGCTGTCCAATGTGAGAGTTGGGCACATCTATAACCACATCTATAGCACATACTTGGGGGTGGGGAGGGTTAATTCCTATCTGGGTGTTCCTCCAGGGAAGTCATCTTAAATTACTCACCCCACCATCTAGACAGTGCCTAGAACTTAGTAAATACTTAGAACAGGTGTCTGTTCACAAAATAATGGTTACACCACTGAGATACACCCATTGCTCTTGTAGCCATGGAGCCGTAAACCAAAATGGCCACACAGAAAGTTGTGTTGTCCCCTCGATATTGTAGTCATTTTCAATAGTAGGCATCTTTTGGAACTGTGCTTGTTTTTTGCTGAGATGACTGCAAATGTCAGGAAGATTTTCAGAGTCTGACTCCAAACCAAGACAGGTTTTAAAGCCTCCCTTGCATAGCAACTCCAGTTTAGAATTTTGAAGCCAGTTCCATTGCTTGCCTCTTCAGAACTCCAGTATGCACTCTTGCATGCTGTGTGTGTTCAGGTCTTTCTTCCTCTTCTGACTTGCTCACAGAGAAAAGAAAAGGAGTGAGAATGATTTTGAGCTCCAGTCTGAGCTCTATCTTTTCCTGGCTATGTTCCTTAGGAAGTTCTCTAATCCTCTAAGCCTCAGTTTTCCAACTTTATAAAAGTGGGAATAATAACACCGACCTCACTAGGGGAGATTACTTAAGATAATATCACATATAAGAGGCACTCAATCATGTTAGATAAAATTAAGTTAGGAGCCAACAGTAGGCCTTTAAAAGCAGAAATACTACATCTCTGTCAAAAGCATGATAACTCATGATTCTTTTTATTTAAAAAAATAACAATTTCATTGAGCTATAATTTATATACCATAAAATTCAACCTTTTAAATTGTACAATTCAGTGATTTTTAGTATAGTCATGGAGTTGTGCAACTAAGTCAGGCTTGTCATGGTATCTGTGTCCTTAAGTAATTTACCTCACTTGTTAGTGCTTCAGTTTTCCCTCTGTAATAACCACAAAGGGGTGTTAGTGTCAGGGTGCAAGTGGACTCAAGTCAGACTATTTTAGCTGCAATTATCAGGAATAGTTAGGGTTCTACCAGAGCTCCACTTTTTGGAAAGGAACCAAAGTGATGGTCTCTAAGGGTTGATTGGATGACCTGCAGAGATTTTTGCCTTCCTGGGTTCTGAAAGGCAGTTTATTCCAGTGAAGGAGAATCCTGGAGCCTGGAGATAGGGTGTAGTCTCAGCTACACCATTTCTCTGGGTCTGGATTTCCTTTCTGCCCTATACTACCTATCTCATCACCCTCTGCTCATTCCACATTTACACTATTCTGGGCTTTCTTCGATTTTAGGCCGATTTGGTGAAGCTGGTGCATTATTGGCCACTGAATTGTCTTGAGGCAGAAGCAATAACTTGGAGTGTTAAGAATAACTGTAATTATAACAGCTTTTGTTTTTTCTTCACTGAATGTTGGCTGAATTTTGTTTCCGTGGCTCATCTTGTTCCGAGGTGGGGGCACACTTCTTTAAGTTAAAGTACTTCTGCTTTGGCTTCGTATCATGTTCAAATGGAATCCCTTAAGGACTTGTCTTGGGGCCTAAGTGGGGCCATGCCTGTCATAACAGCCAAGCACTTTCTCTATGCTGGGACTCTTAGGAGCACCAATTTTTGGGGTTTCTCAATGAACTCACCTTAGAGCTGATACCTGGGTGCTGCTCTAGCAGACTAGAGCATATTAAATGCTTCTTTTCTCTAAAAGTGGTTTAGGGAGCTGTTCTTAACTCATGGTATGATGTGGTAGAAAGAACATTGACTTTGTAGTAAAACAGACTGTTTCTGTACACAAGCTCCAACAAACTCCTATAATACCTTGGGCAAGTTTTTAAATCTGTGACTCTGTTTCTGCACCTGTGGGATAATGAAGATAATATCAGACATGTGGGAATTAGATGAGATAATATTAAGATACTGTTGAGTACCTCATAGGAATTTAACACATTTTCTTTTCTTTTCCTTCTTATTCTCAGGGTTAATCTGATTAGTAGTTTATCAATAGCATTTGGGGGGTGATGGTTCCTGGATATGATTCTTAACCTCTTCCCTCCTGGTAGCCACTCTTCCAAAGTGAAATCAGAGGCCAATTGTGTTGAACTGTTGGAACCCAACCTTCAAATGAGTTTTGTTTTCTGTTATGAAAAATCCATGGGATGGGACTGGAGGAGATTATGCTAAGTGAAATAAGTCAAGCAGAGAAAGAGAATTATCATATGGTTTCACTCATTTATGGAACATAAGAAATAGCAGGAAGATCAGTAGGAGAAGGAAGGGAAGAATGAAGGGGGGGTAAACAGAAGGGGAATGAACCACAAGAGACTATGGACTCTGGGAAACAAACTGAGGGCTTCAGAGGGGAGGGGAGTAGGGGATTGGGATTGGCTGGTGATGGGTATTAAGGAGGACACATATTGCATGGAGCACTGGGTGTTATATGCAAATAATGAATCATGGAACACTACATCAAAAATAATGATGTACTGTATGGTGACTAACATAACATATAAAAAATTATTATTAAAAAATGAAAAATCCATGAGGAATGTGCAACCACTAGCTTCACCAGATAAGAATGCCCCACTCCTTTACGTCTCTGGTTAAGTTAATTCCAAGGTAACGTATGGTTTTTGGGGCTATTGTAAATGGGATGGATTCCCTAATTTCTCTTTCTTCAGTCTCATTATTCGTGTCTAGAAATGCAACTGATTTCTGAGCATTGATTTTGTATCCCGCCACATTACTGAATTGCTCTGTAACTTCTAATAGTTTGGGCGTGGATTCTTTTGGGTTTTCCATATAGAGTATAATGTCATCTGCAAAGATAGACATTTTGACTTTGGATACCTTTGATCCCTTTTTGTTGTCTGATTGCTGTTGCAAGGACTTCTAGTACTATGTTGAATAATAGTGGTGAGAGTGGGCATCCTTGTCGTGTTCCTGATCTTAAGGAAAAGGCTTCCAGCTTTTCCCCATTGAGAATGATATTTGCTGTAGGCTTTTCATAGATGGTTTTTATGAGATTGAGGAATGTACCCTCTATCCCTACACTCTGAAGTGTTTTAATCAGGAAAGGATGCTGTATTTTGTCAAATGCTTTTTCTGCATCTATTGAGAGGATCATATGGTTCCTGAGTCTTTTCTTGTTGATTTGATATATCACGCTGATCGATTTGTGAATGTTGAACCACGCTTGCATCCCAGGTATGAATCTATATTCTAGAAACTATAAATCACTATTGAAAGACATTGAGGAAAACACAAAAAGATGGAAAAATATTCCATGCTCATGGATCAGAAGAATTAACATAGTTAAAATGTCCATGCTACCCAGAGCAATCTACACTTTCAATGCTATCCTGATCAAAATACCGATGACATTTTCAAAGAACTGGAACAAATAGTCCTTAAATTTGTATGGAACCAGAAAAGGCCTCGAATATCCAAGGAACTGTTGAAAAGGAAAAACAAAGCTGGGGGCATCACAATGCCAGATTTCGAGCTGTACTACAAAGCTGTGATCACAAAGACAGCATGGTACTGGCACAAAAACAGACACATAGACCAATGGAACAGAATAGAGAACCCAGAAATGGACCCTCGGCTCTTTGGGCAACTAATATTTGATAAAGAAGGAAAAAACATCTAGTGGAAAAATGACAGTCTCTTCAATAAATGGTGCTTAGAAAATTGGACAGCTACATGCAAAAGAATGAAACTTGACCACTCTCTCACACCATACACACAGATAAACTCCCAATGGATGAAAGACCTCGATGTGAGACAGGAATCCATCAAAATTCTAGAGGAGAACATAGGCAGCAACCTCTATGACATCGGCCAAAGCAACCTATTTCATGACACATCCCCAAAGGCAAGAGAAACAAAAGATAAAATGAATTTATGGGACTTCATCAAGATTAAAAGTTTCTGCACAGCCAAGGAAACAGTCAGAAAAACTAAGAGGCAGCCCACGGAATGGGAGAAGATATTTGCAAATGACACTACAGATAAAGGACTGGTATCCAAGATCTACAAAGAACTTCTCGAACTCAATACACGAGAAACAAATAAACAAATCAAAAAATGGGCAGAAGATATGAACAGACACTTTTCCAATGAAGACATACAAATGGCTAACGGACACATGAAAAAATGTTCAAAATCATTAGCCATCAGGGAAATTCAAATCAAAACCACACTGAGATACCACCTTACGCCAGTTAGAATGGCAAAAATAGACAAGGCAAGAAACAACAATTGTTGGAGAGGATGTGGAGAAAGGGGATCCCTCCTACACTGTTGGTGGGAATGCAAGTTGGTACAGCCACTCTGGAAAACAGTGTGGAGGTCCCTTAAAAAGTTAAAAATTGAGCTACCCTATGATCCAGCCATTGCACTACTGGGTATTTACCCCAAAGATACAGACGTAGTGAAGAGAAGGGCCATATGCACCCCAGTGTTCATAGCACCATTGTCCACAATAGCCAAATTGTTGAAGGAACCGAGATGCCCTTCAACAGATCACTGGATTAAGAAGATGTGGTCCATATATACAATGGAATATTACTCAGCTATCAGAAAGAAGGATTTCTCAACATTTGCTGCAACATGGACGGCACTGGAGGAGATAATGCTAAGTGAAATAAGTCAAGCAGAGAAAGACAATTATCTATATGATTTCTCTCATCTATGGAACATAAGAACTAGGAAGATCGGTAGGGGAAGAAAGGGATAAAGAAAGGGGGGTATCAGAAGGGGGAATGAAGCATGAGAGACTATGGACTCTGAGAAACAAACTGAGGGCTTCAGAGGGGAGTGGGGTGGGGGAATGGGATAGACTGGAGATGGGTAGTAAGGAGGGCACGTATTGCATGGTGCTCTGGGTGTTATACGCAACTAATGAATCATCAAACTTTACATCAGATACCAGGGATGTACTGTATGGTGGCTAACATAATATAATAAAAAAATTAAAAAAAAAAGAATGTCCCACTCCCAGATTCCTTTCTTATTTTACCACATTTTGTTAATATCTCAAGACTCATGTGCTGGAGCAATAGTCTCACAAAGAGATGCTGCTGACAGACACACCCTGGCTTTCAGCCTGGAATAGGAGGCTTCAGCAGCTTCTTCTGTCCAGATCTGAGATGTACCATCTGGGACCTCTAGATGCTCTTGAATTTTACTTGGGGCCATTTCTGAAGGCTGTGTCTCAGATGCTTAAATGGTCCTTGTGCCCACAATATCAATAACCTGGGATGGCAGTATTTATTTTGGAAACTTCCTGGATACATAAACCTAAATTGAAACGGGAAGAACTTGGATTAGCACTGGAATGCTAGGACTCACTAGATGATCTAGAATTTGTATTTTGACAAGTAAGGCAGCTGATCTTTTTTTTTTTCTTAAAATAGTCTAGAACATGTACCAAAGTAAGTTCCCTGAAAGGCTGTAAGTATGTTGGGGGGAGCTCCTTCTTCAAAGCATTTAGAGCAGTATATCATTTTAAATATAATTTGGTATGTGAAAATATTGGCATCTTAATCATGAATTTGATTTTGGAATCATTTAGAAGCATTTGGAACCATGTTTGGTAAATAAAGAGAATAATGCATGAAGTTAAAAAAATAGAGTCCGTGTTCAGTGTGATGAGCACTGGGTGATATACTCAACTAATGAATGAATCATTGAACATTATATCAAAAACTAATGATGTACTATACCTTGGCTAATTGAATTTAATAAAAAAATAATAATAAATAAATAAAATGTAAAAATATATAGTAACCAGACTAATTTTTTTCTATTCACTTGCTCTTAGCAATTCATTTTACTTCAGCAAGCATTTTCTGACGACTTTCTATGCTCCCATGACCCTTTTCTTTGTGGGAATATGCTTCCAAAGGTGAAGCAGTCCAAGATTATGTGCAACGGTATAATGAAGCTAGATCAGCGTTGGGGCTTGGCTTGGGCTTTGGTCATCAGGAAAACTGTTGAAGATTTAAGTATGTCTTCCAGGAACTTACATTTTTGGGGGATTATTTATGAGATTGAAATTTTCCATCACTCCCTTTCATTGATATTGGTACTATCTTGTTTGAAAAAGTATTGAGGATTTGCCATTTGGCATTTCCCAGGATGCATTGTGCATACATGCGCATGTGAACACACAAATATATAGATGTGAATATGCACCTGTCCATCCCTAAATCACCATAAAGTTTAATGAGAGAGAGACTTGCTCTAGAATATCCAATGAGGCTGATTTTTCATGGTTATGGATAGAAGAAATTGACAAAAATTATATCTGAGGCTGCTGGGGATGGTATCTTTGAATATCCCTGGAGAAAACAAATCTAGGACCTCTATGAGTTATAGCTATCGGGTTCATATTTTGTTAATTTTGGATTAATTTCATTGATTGTTACCATTAACTACAATCATTTCATTTGTTTCCCTTTAAAATTAGTGATGCTTATTTTACTTATTATAAATAAAGTCACTCCACCCATGTGCTAATTCCTTGCTTCTGGCACTGACTACTACACTTTAGGGCTTGAGTCTTCTGGGATTATTCAGTTTAAATCACCTCTGAGCATCTGGACTCCAAAAAGAAGGATAACAAAGTGGGATTTGTGAAAAACCATATCTGCAGTGTCTCATTTTTTTATGTTGATAAATTTGTTTATTTTTTTAATTTAATTTTTTTATTATGTTCAGTTAGCCAGCATATAGTACATCATTAGTTTTTGATGTAGTGTTCAACGATTCATTAGTTGCATGTAACACCCAGTGCTCATCACAACACATGTTGTGATGTGCAGTGTCCCATTTTTATTTTAGTAGGAGGTTTTCTTCCTTGGGGACTGGAGTCTTAAATTAGGGACACTAGATCACCAGCTTAGCAAGGTAATAGCAAAAGGCAGAGAGAGTAATTATTTTGTGTTAACTATTAAAAGATGACTAAGGTCTCAGAGATTGATCTCTAATCCAGTTGCTTCACCCACTGCCCCTAGTTTTGTGCAGGTCAAAGACATGTGGAACAGAACTGTTCCTTGAAGGTCCAGGACCCCTTGTCTAGGGAGACAAATACTTAGCTTTTTAAGATGTTCAAAGATGACATTCTACTCATTTTTGAGATGGTTATGGCTTGAGAGGCAGATGGACCCATGAAGAGTGGGGCCTGGGGCCTTTGCCACAAGGGGAGAGGCTATTAGCCTAGGTCTCTGCGAGGGCCTTATTCACACACATTTCCTAAGTCTGGTCTATGTAGAATAATTCAGGGCAAACACAGGGTAGGACTCTTGAAAGAATGTTTCTTGGGTTCTGCGTAAATACTAAAACAAAATTCTATTAGCAAACTTGTTTAACCTAGTGATTGAGAGCATAAACTTTGGAATCTGACAAATCTGGGTTGGAATCCTGCTTCTGACACTCATTAGTTATGTGACTTAATATTTCTGTAAATATGGGGAATTTCCTTCAGAGGGTAGTTATAAGATTTAAAAGAATTAATTCAAATGCCTGGAACAAAAGAACCATTCAGTAAGAGGCAAAGAGGGCACGTGGTATGAAGAGCACTGGGTGTTATATTCAACTAATGAATCATTGAACATTTTATCAAAACCTAATGATGTACTATACCTTGGCTAATTGAATTTAAATAAAAAAAGAGGCAGAAATTGCTATTTTTTAACTAAAAAACCCCCAAACCCACCTATCTTTTTTTTTTTTTTTTGCATTTGCTTGAAATATTGATATTTTTTGTGTCCACTTTGTGGATGATATCATCAACATGAATGTTACTTTTACCAGGTTTTGTTTTGTTTTGTTTTTGTTTGTTTGTTTTTTTGAGAGCCAAAATCATATGTCAGACATTGTGCTCTGGATTAATCAACTTCTCTGGGCATCAAATACTATACAAGGTGACCTGTGATTAGTCTGCTAGGAAGAAGGCCTTGGTTCTGCTTAGTTGGCTAGTGGGTCACATTGATTAAAGGTAATTATAATGCCAATAATTTTGATGCTGTTTGTGGTGGTGATGATGATGACACAAACTCTATTCATAATTAGGATAGAATCCTCAGATCAGACCTATTTATTTTTGCAGCAGATCAAAGAACAGGATTGAGATTTGCCTTCAGGGTACATAGATTGTTTTCTTTTTCTTTCATTCACTCTATGACTGATCTACTGTGGGGGGTAAGGGGTTATGGTGCATTTATCTTGCTTTTCTAATGTATAACCTCTCTTTCTCTGGTTATGCTATAGCCCCTGGAAGCCCCTTCCCTGTCGGTTGTCTATGGTTCTTAGCCACCTCATCTTCACCAGAAAGGTTTTCTCTCCCCAAATCTAGAGACGAGGGATTCTTTGGGCGCTTTATAAGTAGAAAAATCTTTCTGTCCCTTTTCTCATAAAAAAGCCAGATTTCTAGCAGTCTGTAATGGATTATGGATTTATGGATTCCTGCACTGCCTCTTACCCTCCAACTCCCATAGAATTCTTTTTTTTAAGGTTTTGTTTATTTATTTGACAGAGAGAGCACACAAGCAGGGGGAGCAGCAGAGGGAGAGGGAGAATCAGACTCTCTGCTGAGCAGGGAGCCCAATGTGGGACTCAATCCCAGGACTCTGGGATCATGACCTGAGCTGAAGGGAGACACTTAACAACTGAACCACCCAGATGCCCACATGGCAAGAGTCCTTTTTTTTAAAAAATAGATCCTTAGTTTTTGTTATATATTCAATGATTCATTAATTGCATATAACACCCAGTGCTCATCCCATTGCATGCCCTCCTTAATGCCCAACACCCAGTTAATCCATTCAGAAGACTTCTGATAAAGAAGTAGTTTTGTGTAATTTGGATTGGTCTAAATGTCAGGAGACATTTGCTGACTGGGTCATATTTTGCAGCTTTAGAAACTTCCTCTACCTACATGTAAAGCTGAGCTATCAAGTCCAGCCACTTCTTTGTTCAGCAAGCTGCTCAAGCCTGCTAGTGCCTGAAGTTCAGCTGAAGAAAAACCCAACCCAATTTAGGTCTTTAAGTAAAGCCAGAGGCAAGTTGAGTCAGGTACATACCAGCCAAGTTCAGATCCTGCCTGCTGTAGGACTGGTTCTCTCATCTGTTAGTTCCACAGCCCAGCAATCCAGGGCCTAGGCTGGGCTATTTGTCAAACAGCATTGTGAATGATAAGGCAGACTGCATCTCTATTTTGAGAATGGTAGTAAAGGGAAGGTCTTTTGTATATTAATTTAAATATAAATTCTATGCCCCTGCCCTAAGAAATGCAGAGATTGGCTGTCCTGAACCACACCTGTGTCAAGTCCATGGCAGAGGACTGTACTTCAACCCTTGGCCAATTTGAAATGAGAGTCAGTCCCATATGCTTTATTCTTATACCCAAGAAATATTCACAGGAGCAGATATTTGCTGGGTCATTGGAAAAGGAATAGGAGGAAAAGTACCAAATATACACCAGTACTCATCCTCTAGATACAGTCACAATAATAGGAGAGCCAACTCCCAAACCTTTCTGTGAAAATATAAAAGATAAATATGATACAGTATAATGCAAAGAATTCTAGATCATTCCTGACTTCTTTCTTTCTTTCATACCTCAAAGGCACACTGTCAACAAATCTTACTGATTCTACCTTCAGATTATAACCAGAATCTGCACAATTCTCACCACCACCGCTGCTACTACCCAGGTTCAACTGCCACCATTTCTTGTGGGTACTCTCAGCCTCCTAACTGATATGCTGCTCCCACTCTTAACAGTGGACAGTGCGAATATTTCTTTTTTTTTAAGATTTATTTATTTATTTATTTATTTATTTATTTGACAGAGATAGAGACAGCCAGTGAGAGAGGGAACACAAGCAGGGGAAGTGGGAGAGGAAGAAGCAGGCTCATAACAGAGGAGCATGATGTGGGGCTCGATCCCAGATCGCCAGGATCACGCCCTGAGCCAAAGGCAGACGCTTAACCGCTGTGCCACCCAGGCGCCCCAGTGAGAATATTTCAAAACAGAGGCCTGACCAAGTCCCTCCTCTGCTTAACACTCTGGAGTGTCTCCTGTCTTGCTCAGAGTAAACCAGAGGCCTGAGAGGGACTATAAGGTCTCTGACCTCACCCTGCTACTCCCCTTATTCTCTTTTCAGCACCACACTGGTCTCTCATCTGAGTTTCCTCTCTCTGAAGTGTTCTTTCACAGCTATTTTTCCTTTGTCTCCTTTAAGTCTCTGCTCAGTTATTACCTTTGGGATTTTCACTTCTGACCAAGATGGAATAATATGGATTGGACTTTACTCTGCTACTTTTGTCAGCTACAATCTAGTTAAAAAAATGAAACAAATATTTTCATGAATTGGACAGCATGCAACATGGGGAAAATAAATGAATTGAACCCCAGTTTGAAGCCTAGAGAGAGTTTCCAGGCCTCAACATGAGAGGAAACCTAGGTGGGGTCAATCCGTCAAAAGGACATTACTTTTGTAAGTGTAATATGAACCAAAACTGAATAGAACTGCAAGAATAAATAATCATTTATAGTCAGAGATTTCAAAACTCCCTCAATAGTGGGTAATATGTAGACACAAAATCAGTAAGTGCATAGAAGTCTTGAAGAACACTATCATTTGCAGCAACATGGATGGGACTGGAGGAGATTATGTTAAGTGAAATAAGTCAAGCAGAGAAAGACAATTATCATATGGTTTCACTCATTTATGGAACATAAGAAATAGCAGGAAGACCGGTAGGAGAAGGAAGGGAAGAATGAAGGGGGGGTAAACAGAAGGGGGAATGAACCACGAGAGGCTATGGACTCTGGGAAACAAACTGAGGGCTTCAGAGGGGAGTGGGTGGGGGATTGGGATAGGCTGGTTATGGGTATTAAGTAGGGCACATATTGCATGGTGCACTGGGTGTTATACACAAATAATGAATCATGGAACATTGCATCAAAAACTGGGGATGTACTGCATGGTGACTAATATAACAAAATAAAAAATATTATTTTTTGAACATTTTTATATTATATTTTATTTTTTAATAATAATTTTTTATTATATTATGTTAGTCACCATACAGTACATCCCTAGTTTTTGATGTAAAGTTCAATGATTCATTACTTGTGTACACTGGGTGTTATACAAAATAAAATGGAACATAAGAACTAGGAAGATCAGTAGAAGAAGAAAGGGATAAAGAAAGGGGGGTAATCAGAAGGGGGAATGAAGCATGAGAGACTATGGACTCTGAGAAACAAACTGAGGGCTTCAGAGGGGAGGGGGGTGGGGGAATGGGATAGGCTGGTGATGGGTAGTAAGGAGGGCACATATTGTATGGCGAGCACTGGGTGTTATATGCAACTAATGAATCATGGAACTTTACATCAAAAAAATTATTAAAACAATAAAGTGCATTTGGGACATTTATCTAGAATGACTGAATTCTGGGCCATAAAACAATTCTCAATAGATTCAAATGATTCAAATGCTACAGACTATGTTTTCTAATTACAATGGAATTAGGAATTAACAGATAGATATCTGGGAATTCTCAAATATCCAGAAACTAAAATAGACTTCAAATTAGGTTAGGGGGAAGAGTTAAGATGGCGGAGGAGTAGGGGTCCCCTTTTTCAGCTGGTCCTCTGAGTCGAGCTGCATAGGTACCAGACCATCCTGAATACCCACGGATTCAGTCTGAGACATAGAAAGATACACCAGGACCTATACAAATGAACATCTCCAGCACTGAGTATTGAGGTACAAAGTGGGGAGCCGTAAATCCATGCACAGATATCGGAAGATAAATGGAAAGGGGAGGGGGCCTCCGCATTCAGGTGCCGGAAAGCGGCAGTCACCTGCACCAGGGAACAGGCTGACTCACAGACCAGCACCTGCAAGAGAGCAGACTGAGACCGTGAGCCTGGGAACGCGCACTACCAGTCTGAAAACCAGTGCTCCAGGGTGTGCACAAACAACACTGAAACAGGGAGCTCACGAACGTGTGCAGGGGTGGCTGGAGGCTGGAGGTGTTAGAAACACAAAGGACAGGGGCACCTGGGTGGCACAGTTGTTAAGCATCTGTCTAGGGCTCAGGACGTGATCCCGGCATTCTGGGATCAAGCCCCACATCAGACTCCTCTGCTGGAAGCCTGCTTCTTCCTCTCCCACTCCCCCTGCTTGTGTTCTCTCTCGCTGGCTGTCTGTTTCTGTCAAATAAATAAATAAAAATTTTTTAAAAAAATGAAACACAAAGGACAGAGATGTGCCAGCCCTGGAAGTGAGGGCTGGGATGCTGGCTGTAGGGCACACATCCCGGGATGCTGCAGGGTTTACCAGCACCAACAGAAACAGAGTTAAAGAGGCCAGAAGAGCTCAGTGGAGAGAGGACTGCGATCTCTCTGTTCTGGGACAACTCTGGAATTCGGCCACTGCTGCTCTGACTCTCAGAAGAGGCACAGCAAACCACCAGGGAAAGCCGCCAGAGAACAAAAGCTTGGAAATACCGGCTCACATTGTGCTCATCCCCATTCCCTTCGCAGGGGACAGGGAGACTCTACCCAAACAGGGTTGCCTCAGTATCAGCGTGGCAGGCCTGTCCCCCAGAAAGCTGGCTGAAAAATCAAGAAGCCCACATCCCTAAGGTCCCTATAAAACAAGTGCACACTCTCTGGGTCCTGGTCAATAATTTGGTCCCGCAACCTCTCCTCATCAGAATGACGAGAAGGAGAAATACCCTCCAGCAAAGAAAAGACAATGAGTCTGTGGCCTCTGCCACAGAGCTGATGGATATGGATATAACCAAATTATCAGAAATGGAGTTCAGAGTAACAGTCATCAAGATGATGTGTAGACTTGAAAAAAATATTAACAAAAATATTAACAAGAATATAGAATCTCTAAGGGTGGAAATGAGAGTGAACCTGGCAGAAATTAAAAATGCTATGAATCAAATGTAGTCAAAACCAGATGCTCTGACGGCCAGGGCAAATGAGGCAGAAGAACGAATTAGTGATTTGGAGGATGGGATGGTAGAAGAGAAAGCTAAAACAGAAACTTGGGTAAAAAAATTCCAATCTCAAGAATGTTGGTTATGGGAGATTACTGACTCAATGAAACGTTCCAATGTCAGAATCATCTGCATCCCCGAGGGAGTGGAGAAAAACAGAGGTCTAGAAGAGATAATTGAACAAACTGTAGCTGAAAACTTCCCTAATCTAGCAAAGGAAACAAGCATTCGTGTGCAAGAGGCAGAGAGGACCCCTCCCAAATTCAACCATGAAAACCCTATGCCACGTCACATCATAGTGCGTTTCGCAAATATTAGATCCAAGGATACAGTATTGAAAGCAGCCAAGGCAAAGAAATTTCTCACGTACCAAGGCAAAAGTATCAGGATTACGTCAGACCTATCTACACAGACCTGGAATGAGAGAAAGGGTTGGGGGGGCATTTTTAAAGCACTTTCAGAGAAAAACATGCATCCAAGGATCCTTTATCCAGCAAGATCGTCATACGGAATTGATGGAGAGATAAGGACCTTCCAGAATTGCCAGTCACTGACCAATTTCGTATAAAGAAACCAGCCCTACAGGAGATATTAAGAGGGGTTCTATTAAAAGTAAAAGTCCCCAAGAGTGATTACAGAACAGAAAGTCACAATCTATAGAAACGAAGAATTTACAGGAAACATGGCATCATTAAAATCATATCTCTCAATAATCACTCTCAATGTGAATGGCCTAAATGCTCCCATAAAACACCACAGGGTGGCAGATTGGATAAAAAGACATGACCCATCCATTTGCTGTCTACAAGAGACTCATTTTGAACCTAAAGATACATCCAGACTGAAAGTAGAGGGATGGAAAACCATTTTTCATGCCAATGGACCTCGAAAGAAAGCTAGGGTAGCAATTCTCGTATCAGACAGATTGGATTTTAAACTAAAGACTGTAGTTAGAGATACAAAATGACACTATACTATTCTTAAGGGATGTATCCAAGAAGTGGATATGACAATTATAAATATATATGCCCCCAACAGGGGAGCAGCAAAATACAAAAGCCAACTCTTACCGAGAATAAAGAGACATATAGATAAAAATACATTAATACTAGGGGACCTCAACACTCCACTATCAGCAATAGATGATAGATCACCTAAGCAGAAAATCAACAAAGAAACAAGAGCTTTGAATGCCATACTATACCAGATGGACCTCATAGGTATATAGAGAACACTACACCCCGGAACAAAGGAATACTCATTCTATTCGAATGCACATGGAACATTCACCAAATAGATCATGTGCTGGGTCACAAAACAGGTCTCAAACGATACAAAAGGCTGAAATTATTCCCTGCATATTCTCTGACCACGATGCTTTGAAATTGGAACTCAATCACAAGGAAAAATTTGGAAGAAAGTCAAACACTTGGAAACTAAGAACCATCCTGCTCAAGAATGATTCTATAAACCAGGGAATTAAAAATCAATTTAAACAATTTATGGAGACCAACAAGAATGAAAACACAACAGTCCAAAACCTATGGGACACTGCAAAAGCAGTCCTAAGGGGAAAATACATAGCCATTCAAGCCTCCTCAAGAGAATAGAAAAATCTACAATACAGTTTTTATATTCTCACCTCAAGAAGCTGGAACGGCAACAGAAGAACAGGCCTAATCCATGCACAAGAAAGCAGTTGATCAAGATTAGAGCAGAGATCAATGAATTAGAAACCAGGAGCATAATAGAGCAGATCAACAGAACTAGAAGCTGGTTCTTTGAAAGAATAAATAAAATAGATAAGCCACTGGCAAGACTTATCCAAAAGAATAGAGAAAGGACCCAAATTAATAAAATTATGAATGAAAGGAGAGATCACAACAAACACCAATGAAATAGAAAGGATCATAAGGAACTTTTATCAACAGCTTTATGCAAATAAATTAAGCAACCTGGAAGAGTTTGATGCCTTCCTGGAAACCTATGAACTACCAAGACTGAAACAGGAAGAAATGGATTTTTTAAACAGACCAAATAATTATGAAAATATTGAAGTGGTGATTAAAAACCTTCCAAAAAACAAAACTACAGGGCCTGATGGATGCCCCGGGAAATTCTACCTAACATTCAAAGAAGAAATAATACCTATTCTCCTGAAGCTGTTTCAAAAAAATAGAAACAGAAGGAAACTACCAAACTCATTCTATGAGGCCAGTATTAACTTGATCCCCAAACCAGGCAAAGACCCCATCAAAAAGGAGAATTACAGACCGATATCCCTGATGAATATAGACACCAAAATTCTCAACATTCCTTGCTAATAGGATCCAACAGTACATTAAAAGGATTATTCATCATGACCAAGTGGGATTCATCCCTGGAATGCAAGGGCGGTTCAACATTTGCAAATCTATCAGTGTGATAGATTATATCAACAAGAAAAAAGTGAAAAATCATATGAGCCTCTCGATAGATGTAGATAAAGCATTTGACAAAATACAGCATCCTTTCCTGATTAAAACACTTCAGAGTGTAGGGATAGAGGGTAAATTCCTCAATCTCAAAAACCATCTATGAAAATCCTACAGCAAATATTATTCTCAATGGGGAAAAGCTGGAAGCCTTTCCCTTAAGATCAGGAACATGACAAGGATGCCCAATCTCCCCATTATTATTCAACATAGTACTTGAAGTCCTTGCAACAGCAATCAGACAACAAAAAGGGATAAAAAGTATCCAAATCGACAAAGAAGAAGTCAAACTGTGTCTTTTCGCAGATGACATGATACTCTATATGGAAAACCCAAAAGAATCCATGCCCAAACTACTAGAAGTTATAGAGCAATTCAGTAATGTGACGAGATACAAAATCAATGCTCGGATATCAGTTGCATTTCTATACACGAATAATGAGACTGAAGAAAAAGAAATTAGGGAATCCATTCCATTTACATTAGCACCAAAAATCATATGTTAGGGGAGGGAGTTAAGATGGCGGAGGAGTAGGGGACCCCTTTTTCAATTGGTCCCCTGAGTCGAATTGGATAGGTACCAGACCAGCCTGAACATCCACACAATCAGCATGAGATGCAGGAAGATACATCTGGATCTCTACAAATGAACATCTCCAGTGCTCAGTATTGAGGTACCAAGCGGGGAGCCCATGAAACCACGCACAGATATCGGAAGATAAACGGAAGGGGGAGGGAGCCACTGTGTTCGGGTGCCAGGAAGCAGTAGCCACCTGCACAGGGGAGCGGGCGGACTCTCGGACCAGCACCCGTGAGAGAGCAGACTGAGACCGTGAGCTGCGGAACGTGTGCCACCAGACTGAAATGGAGCTCCGGTGTGCTCACTGGAACCAGACTGAGACCGGGAGCTCTGGGAGCGCGGGGGCAGCTGGCAGCTGGCGTTGTTAGAAACACAAAGGACAGAGACGCGCCAGCCCTGGAAGTGAGGGCTGGGACGCTGGCTGTGGGGCGCACACACCGGGACACTGCAGGGTTGAGCAGCACTAACAGAAACAGAGTTAAAGTGGCCAGAATATCAGTGGAGAACGGTCAGCGATCCCTCTGTTCCAAGACACAGGCTGAGATTTGGCCACTGCTGCTCTGACTCTCAGAAGAGGAACAGCAAAACGCCAGGGAAAGCCGCTAGAGAACAAAAGCCTGGAAAGACCGGCTCACAGTGTGCCCGCCCCCATCCCCCTTCGCAGGGGACACGGAGACTCTACCCAAACAGGGTTGCCTGAGTGTCGGTGCGGCAGGCCCCTCCCCCAGAAGACAGCCTGAAAAATCAAGAAGCCCACATCCCTAAGATCCCTATAAAACAAGGGCGCACGGCTTGGGTCCCAGTCAATAATTTGGGCTCTGGACAACCCCACAACCGCTCCTCATCAGAATGATGAGAAGGAGAAATCCCCCCCAGCAAAGAAAAGACAATGAGTCTGTGGCCTCTGCCACAGAACTAATGGATATGGCTATAACCAAATTATCAGAAATGGAATTCAGAGTAACAATGGTCAAGATGATGTGTAGACTTGAAAAAGTATTAATGAAAATGTTAATGAGAATATAGAATCTCTAAGGGTGGAAATGAGAGCAAATCTTGCAGAATTTAAAAATTCTATGAGCCAAATGCAGTCAAAACTAGATGCTCTGATGGCCAGGGTGAATGAGGCAGAAGATCATATCAGGAAATTGGAGGATGGGATGGTAGAAGTGAAAGCTAAAACAGAAACTTGGGTCAAAAAAATCCAATATCAAGAATGTAGGTTACGGGAGATTACTGACTCAATGAAATGTTCCAATGTCAGAATCATCTGCATCCCCGAGGGAGTGGAGAAAAACAGAGGTCTAGAAGAGATATTTGAACAAATTGTAGCTGAAAACTTCCCTAATCTAGCAAAGGAAACAAGCATTCGTGTGCAAGAGGCAGAGAGGACCCCTCCCAAATTCAACCACGACAACCCTATGCCATGTCACATCATAGTGCAATTTGCAAATATTAGATCCAAGGATACAGTATTGAAAGCAGCCAAGGCAAAGAAATTTCTCACGTACCAAGGCAAAAGTATCGGGATTACGTCAGACCTATCTACACAGACCAGGAATGAGAGAAAGGGTTGGGGGGGCATTTTTAAAGCACTTTCAGAGAAAAACATGCCTCCAAGGATCCTTTATCCAGCAAGATCGTCATACGGAATTGATGGAGAGATAAGGACCTTCCAGAATTGCCAGTCACTGACCAATTTCGTATAAAGAAACCAGCCCTACAGGAGATATTAAGGGGGGTTCTATAAAAGAAAAAGTCCCCAAGAGCGATTACAGAACAGAGAGTCACAATCTATAGAAATGAAGAATTTACAGGAAACATGGCATCATTAAAATCATATCTCTCAATAATCACTCTCAATGTAAATGGCCTAAATGGTCCCATAAAATGCCACAGCGTTGCAGATTGGATAAAAAGACATGACCCATCCATTTGCTATCTACAAGAGACTCATTTTGAACATAAAGATACATTCAGATTGAAAGTAAAGGGATGGAATTCCATCTTTCACGCGAATGGACCTCAAAAGAAAGCTGGGATAGCAATTGTAATATCAGAGAGATTGGATTTTAAACTAAAGACTATAGTTAGAGACACAGAAGGGCACTATATTATTCTTAAAGGATGTATCCAACAAGTGGATATGACAATTATAAATATATATGCCCCCAACAGGGGAGCAACAAGATACCCAAGCCAACTCTTAACCACAATAAAGAGACACAGAAATAAAAATACACTAATAGTAGGAGACCTCAACACTCTACTATCAGCAATAGATAGATCACCTAAACAAGAAATAAGCAAAGAAACAAGAGCTTTGAATGCCATACTCGTCGAGTTGGACCTCATAGATATATATAGAACACTACACCCCAGAACCAAAGAATACTCATTCTATTCTAATGCCCATGGAACATTCTCAAGAATAGACCATGTTCTGGGTCACAAAACAGGTCTCAACCAATAGCAAAAGACTGAAATTATCCCCTGCATATTCTCAGACCACAACGCTCTGAAATTGGAACTCAAGCACAAGGAAAAATTTGGAAGAAACTCAAACACTTGGAGACTAAGAACCATCCTGCTCAGGAATGACTCGATAAACCAGGAAATCAAAAATCAAATTAAACAATTTATGGAGACCAATGAGAATGAAAACACAATGGTCCAAAACCTATGGGATACTGCAAAGGCAGTCCTAAGGGGAAAATACATAGCCATCCAAGCCTCACTCAAAAGAATAGAAAAATCTAAAATGCAGTTTTTATGTTCTCACCTCAAGAAGCTGGAACAGCAACACAGGGACAGGCCTAATCCATGCACGAGGAAGCAGTTGACAAAGATGAGAGCAGAAATCAATGAATTAGAAACCAGAAGTACAGTAGAGCAGATCAACAGGACTAGAAGCTGGTTCTTTGAGAGAATCAATAAAATTGAGAGACCACTGGCAAGACTCATCCAAAAGAATAGAGAAAGGACCGAAATTAATAAAATTATGAATGAAAAAGGAGAAGTCACAACCAACACCAAGGAAATTGGAAGGATTATTAGAAACTTTTATCAACAGCTATATGCCAATAAACTAAGCAATCTGGAAGAGATGGAGGCCTTCCTGGAAACCTATAAACTACCAAGACTGAAACAGGAAGAAATTGGTTTTTTAAACAGGCCAATTAATTATGAAGAGATTGAGTCAGTAATAAACAACTTTCCAAATAATAAAACTCCAGGCCCGGATGGTTTTCCTGGGAATTCTACCAAACATTCAAAGAAGAAATCATACCTATTCTCCTAAAGCTATTTCAAAAAATAGAAACAGAAGGAAAGCTACCAAACTCATCCTATGAGGCCAATATTACCTAGATCCCCAAACCAGGCAAAGACCCCATCAAAAAGGAGAATTACAGACCTATTTCCCTAATGAATATGAAAGCCAAAATCCTCAACAAGATTCTGGCTAATAGAATCCAACAGTACATTAAAAGGATTGTCCATCATGATCCAGTGGGATTCATCCCTGGGACGCAAGGGTGGTTCAACATTTGCAAATTGATCCATGTGATACATCATATCAACAAAAAAAGACTCAGGAACCATATGATCCTCTCAATTGATGCAGAAAAAGCATTTGACAAAATATAGCATCCTTTCCTGATTAAAACCCTTCAGAGTATAGGGATAGAGGGTACATTCCTCAATCTCATAAAAACCATCTATGAAAAGCCTACAGCAAATATCATTCTCAATGGGGAAAAGCTGGAAGCCTTTCCCTTAAGATTAGGAACACGACAAGGATGCCCACTCTCGCCACTATTACTCAACATAGTACTAGAAGTCCTGGCAACAGCAATGAGACAGCAAAAAGGGATAAAAGGTATCCAGATCGGCAAAGAAGAACTCAAAATGTCTCTCTTCGCAGATGACATGATACTCTATATGGAAAACTCAAAAGAATCCATGCCCAAACTATTAGAAGTTACAGAGCAATACAGTAATGTGGCGGGATACAAAATCAATGCTCAGAAATCAGTTGCATTTCTAGACACAAATAATGAGACTGAAGAAAGAGAAATTAGGGAATCCATCCCATTTACAATAGCACCAAAAACCATACGCTACCTTGGAATTAACTTAACCAGAGACGTAAAGGACCTATATTCTAGAAACTATAAATCACTCTTGAAAGACATTGAAGAAGACACAAAATGATGGAAAAATATTCCATGCTCATGGATCGGAAGAATAAACATAGTTAAAATGTCCATGCTACCCAGAGCAATCTACACTTTCCATGCTATCCCGATCAAAATACCGAGGACATTTTTCAAAGAACTGGTACAAAAAGTCCTTAAATTTGTATGGAAACAGAAAAGGCCCCGAATCCCCAAGGAACTGTTGAAAAGGAAAAACAAAGCTGGGGGCATCACAATGCCGGATTTCGAGCTGTACTACAAAGCTGTTATCACAAAGACAGCATGGTACTGGCACAAAAACAGACACATAGACCAATGGAACAGAATAGAGAACCCAGAAATGGACCCTCGGCTCTTTGGGCAACTAATCTTTGATAAAGAAGGAAAAAACATCTAGCGGAAAAATGACAGTCTCTTCAATAAATGGTGCTGGGAAAATTGGACAGCTACATGCAAAAGAATGAAACTTGACCACTCTCTCACACCATACACACAGATAAACTCCCAATGGATGAAAGACCTCGATGTGAGACAGGAATCCATCAAAATCCTAGAGGAGAACATAGGCAGCAACCTCTATGACATCAGCCAAAGCAAACTTTTTCATGACACATCTCCAAAGGCAAGAGAAACAAAAGATAGAATGAAGTTGTGGGACTTCATGAAGATAAAAAGGTTCTGCACAGCCATGGAAACAGTCAAGAAAACCCAAGAGGCAGCCCACTGAATGGAAGAATGTTTGCAAATGATGCTACAGATAAAAGACTCACATCCAAGATCTACAAAGAACTTCTCAAACTCAATACGTGAGAAACAAATAAACAAATCATAAAATAGGTAGAAGATATGAACAGACACTTTTCCAATGATGACATACAAATGGCTAACGGACACATGAAAAAATGTTCAAAATCATTAGCCACCAGGGAAATTTAAATCAAAAGCACACTAAGGTACCACGTATGTCCGTTAAAATGGCAAAAATTGACAAGGCAAGAAACAACAATTGCTGGAGAGGATGTGGAGAAAGGGGATCCCTCCTCCATTATTGGTGGGAATGTAAGTTGGTACAGCCACTCTGGAAAAAAGTGTGGAGATCCCTTAAAAGTTAAAAATTGAGCTACCCTATGACCCAGCCATTGCACTACTGGGTATTTACCCCAAAGATACAGACATAGTGAAGAGAAGGGCCATATGCACCCCAATGTTCATAGCAGCATTGTCCACAATAGCTAAATCGTGGAAGGAACAAAGATGCCCTTCAACAGATGACTGGATTACGAAGTTGTGGTCCATATATACAATGGAATATTACTCAGCTATCAGAAAGACGAGTTCTCAACATTTGCTGCAACATGGACAGCACTGGACAAGATAATGCTAAGTGAAATAAGTCAAGCAGTGAAAGACAATTATCACATGATTTCTCTCATCTATGGAACATAAGAACTAGGAAGATCGGTAGGGGAAGAAAGGAATAAAGAAAGGGGGGGTAATCAGAAGGGGGAATGAAGCATGAGAGACTATGGACTCTGAGAAACAAACTGAGGGCTTCAGAGGGGAGTGGGGTTGGGGAATGGGTTAGACTGGTGATGGGTAGTAAGGAGGGCACGCATTGCATGGTACGCTGCGTGTTATACGCAACTAATGAATCATCGAACTTTACATCAGAAACCAATGATATACTGTACGGTGACTAACATAATATAATAAAAAACATTTAAAAAAATCATACGTTATCTCAGAATTAACTTAACCAGATACGTAAAGGATCTATATTCTAGAAACTACAAATCACTCTTTTTTTTACCATAATAATATTTTTATTATATTATGTTATTCACCATTAAAAATATCTTAAAATTTGTATGGAAGCACAAAAGACTCCAAATAGCCTAACCAATCCTGAGAAAAAACAAAGCTGGAGGTATCATGCTTCCCAATTTCAAACTATACTACAAAGTTATAGCAATAGAAACAGTATGGTACTGGCATGAAAACAGATATATAGATAAATATAATAAAATAAAGAGCCCAGAAATAAAACCACACATATAAGGTAAATTAATCTATGATAAAGGAGGCACGAAAATACAATGGGAAAAAGACAATCTCCTCAATAAATGATGTTGGGAAATCTGGACACTTAGATGCAAAGAATGAAACTGGACCACTATTTATACCAAAAACAAAAATAAATTCAAAATGTATTAGGTACTTAATTGTAAGACCTGAAACCATAAAACTCCTAGAAGAAAACGTAGAAAATAACCTCCTTGATATTGGTCCTAGCAATATTTTTTGGATTTATCTCCTCAGGCCAGGACGATAAAAAGTAAAATAAACAAGTGAGACTACATAAGACCAAGAAAACTTCTGCATGGTGATGGAAATTATCAACAACATGAAAAAGCAACCTACTGAATAGGAAAAGATATTTACAAATCATACATCCATTAAGGGGTTAATATCCAAAATATATAAAAAACTTACAGAAGTTAATATTAAAAATCCACAAATAGCCCAATTAAAAAGACACTTTTTTCCCCAAAGAATACATACAGATAACCAACAGGCACATAAAAAGATTCAAACTGGCAAAGAAGAAGTCAAACGCTCTCTCTTTGTGGATGAAATGATACTTTATGTGGAAAACCCACAAAGCTCCACCCTCAAATTACTAAAACTCATACAGCAATTCAGCAATATAGCAGGATACAAAATCAATGCACAGAAATCAGTTGCATTTCCATACACTAACAATGAGACTGAAGAAAGAGAAATTAAGGAATTGATTCCATTTATAATACCACCAAAAACCATAAGATACCTAGGAATAAACCTAACCGAAGAAGTAAAGGATCTAAACTCTAGAAACTACAGAACACTTATGAAAGAAATCGAGGAAGACACAAAAAGATGGAAAAACATTCCATGCTCATGGATTGGAAGAATAAACATTGTTAAAATGTCTATGCTGCCTAGAGCAATCTACACTTTCAATGCAATCCCTATCAAAATATCATCAACATTAGGAGAAGGAAAGGAAAAATGAAGGGGGGGGAATCAGAGGGGGAGACAAACCTTGAGAACCTATGGACTCTGGGAAACAAACTGAGGGCTTCAGAGGTGAGAGGGGTGGGGGGATGGGTTAGCCCTGTGATGCATATTGTATGGAGCACTGAGTGTTATACACACAAATGAATCATGGAACATTACATAAAAAACTAATGATGTATTTTATGGTGACTAACATAACATAATAAAATTTTTAAAAAATGAAAAAAAATACCATTGACATTTTTAACAGAGCTGGAACAAACAATCCTAAAATTTGTATGGAACGAGAAAAGACCTTGAATCGCCAAGGGATTGTTGAAAAAGGAAACCAAAGCTGGGGGCAGCACAATGTCAGACCTCAAAGCTATTTTACAAAACTGTGATCATCAAGACAGCATGGTATTGGCACAAAAACAGACACATAGATTAATGGAACAGAATAGAGAGCCCAGAAATGGACCCTCAACTCTATGGTCAACTAATCTTCGACAAGTCAGGAAAGAATATCCAATGAGAAAAAGACAGTCTCTTCAATAAATTGTGCTGGGAAAACTGGGCAATCACATACAGAAGAATGAAACGGGACCATTCTCTTACACCATGCACAAAGATGAACTCAAAATGGATGAAAGACCTCAATGTAAGACAGGAACCCATCAAAATCCTAGATGGGAACACAGGCAGTAACCTCTTTGACATTGGCCACAGTAACTTCTTTCAAGAAATGTCTCTAAAGGCAAGAGAAACAAAAGCAAAAATGAACTATTGGACTTCCTCAAAATAAAAAGCTCCTGCACAGCAAAAGCTACAGACAACAAAACCAAAAGGCAACCCATGTGGAGTGGGAGAAGATATTTGCAGATGACATATCAGATTAAGGGCCAGTATCCAAGATATATAAAGATCTTCTCAAACTCAACAAACAAAAAAACAAATAATCCAGTAAAGAAATGGCAGAAGACATGAACAGACACTTCTCCAAGGAAGACATACAAACGACTAACAGACACATGAAAAAATGTTCCACATCACTAGCCATGAGGGAAATGTAAATGAAAACCACAGTGGCAAGAATTGACAAGACAGGGAACAACAAATGTTGGCAAGGATGTGGAAAAAGGGGAACACTCTTACACTGTTGGTGGGAATGCAAGCTGGTAAGCCACTCTGGAGAACAGTATGGAGGTCCTTAAGACATTAAAAATTGAGCTACCCTATGACCCAGTGATTGCACTACTAGGTATTTACTCCAAAGATACAGACATAGTGAAAAGAAGGGGCATGTGTACCCCAATGCTCATAGCAGCAATGTCCACAATAGCCAAACTGTGTAAGGAGATGAGATGCCTCAACAGATGAATGGATAAAGAAGATGTGGTCCATATACACAATGGAATATTACTTGGCCATTAAAAAGGATGAATACCTACCACTTGCATCGACATAGATGGAACTGGAGGGGATTATGCTAAGTGAAATAAGCCAAGCAGAGAAAGACAATTATCATATGGTTTCACTCATATGTGGACTATAAGGAATAGCGCAGAGGACTGTAGGGGAAGGGAGGGAAAACTGAATGGGAAGAAATCAGAGAGAGAGAGACAAACCATGAGAGACTCTGGACTCTGGGAAACAAACTGAGGGTTATAGAAGGGAAGGGGTCGGGGTATGGGGTAGCCAGATGATGGGTATTAAGGAGGGCACATGATGTAATGAGCACTGGGTATTATGTGGAATTAATGAATCATTGAACACTACATCAAAAACTAATGATGTACTATATGGTGGCTAATTGAACATAATAAAAAATAGTAATAATAAAAGTTGGCAAAAAATAATAAAAAAAGATTCTCAACATTACTAATCATTAGGAAAATGCAAATCAACGCCACACTGTAATACAACCTTACACCTGTAAATCACACTGAAGAATGGATAAAGAAGATTAGATATAGATATAGCTCACATCTGTATATATATATGTATATCAACTATGTGTGTGTGTGTGTATATATGTATATACATATATACATAACGGAATATTACTCAGCCATTCAAAAAATGAAATCTTGCCATTTGTAATGATGTGGATGGAACTAGAAGGTATTATGCTAGGCAAAATAAGTCAACCAGAGAAAGACAATTATCATATGATTTCACTCATATGTGAAATTTAAGAAACAAAACAGAGGATCATAAGGGAAGGGAGGGGAAAGTAAAATAACATGAAACCAGAGAGGGAGACAAACCATAAGGGACTTGTAACTGTGGAAACAAACTGATGGTTGCTGGAGTGGAGGTAGGTGAGGGGATGGGGTAACTGGGTGGTGGGCATTAAGGAAGGCACTTGGCGTAATGAGCACTGGGTGTTATATGCAACTGATGAATCACTAAACTCTACCTCTGAAACTAATAATATACAATATGTTAATTAATTGAATTTAAATTAAAAAGTGTAATATTTTTGGTTACCTATCTTTTTTTTCCTTGAAAGTGCATTTTATTTATTTATTTATTTTAATGTTTTTTTATTACATTATGTTAGTCACCATACAGTATATCCCTGGTTTCTGATGCAAAGTTCGATGATTCATTAGTTGCATATACACCCAGTGCACCATGCAATACGTGCCCTCCTTACTACCCATCACCGGTCTATCCCATTCCCCCACCCCCCTCCCCTCTGAAGCCCTCAGTTAGTTTCTCAGAGTCTCTTCTAGACTGGTCCCTGAGGTAGGGGCATGTATTTTTTATGGTATTCCAGCATCTACATGGGCCAGGCACATAATATGGGGTCGGAAAATATTTGTTGAACAGAACCAAACTAAACTTTAGTAACTTATGGTTGACAGAGTGTTCTTACATAATTAGTTCATTTGATCCTCATAATAACCATTAGAAGTATTATTATCTCCATTTACCTATGAGGAAATGGGCTCCAAGAGGTCAGTTGAGTTGCCTCAAAATCACACAGATGGAGAAGGAGAAATAGACTCAAACTTAGATTTTTCTGACCGGAAGACCTGAAGTCCATTGTTTTCTTCATTAGAATCATCTAATTATTTATGTAATGGTCATTGTGGTAGACAGAATGGCTCCTCAGAGATGTGTACATCCTTATCCTTGGAACCTGTGAACTATATTACCTTACATGGCTAAAAGGACTTTGAAGATTAAATTAAGGATATTGAGATGGGGAAAGTGTCCTAAATTATCCAGGTGGCCCAGTGCAATCCCATGTATCTGTGTAAGGAGGCAAGAGGGTCAAAGTTGGAGAGGAGATGCGGCGATAGGAGCAGGGGTCAGAATGATGTGCTTTAAAGATGGAGGAAGTGTTCTTGAGCCAAAGAATGCAGACGGCCTGTAGAGGCTGGAAAAGACAAGGAAATGGATTGTCTCCTAGAGTTTATAGAAATAGGAATACAGCTTTGCCAACACCTTGATTTTAACCTGTATGACCCATTTTGGATTTCTGACCTCCAGAACTGTAAGAGAAATTTTGTGTTGTTTTAAGCCACTAGACTTGTGGTAATTTATTACAGTGGTAACAAGTAACTAATACAGTAATAACCTATTGTTAGTCTGTGTCAGTGTTGCATAGACCTTTAAATAGTCCCAGATGAGATGGTTCCTATCTGTGTACTTCCAAGATCCCATGTCATCCTTAGTCATCAATTTTAAGGTAGTAATGGTGTAGTTTGAGAACTACTTATTAATTAAGTATCAATAAGTATCTGTTGGCTATCTGATATACATTCTGGGCTTTATAAATGTGAATGTCCAAAATCAGATACGGAGAGTTAAGATGGCAGAGTAGTAGGAGGATGCTATGCTTGCCTTATTCTTTGACACGGTTAGAGAAATATCAAATCATTCTGAGCACCTAAGAAATTGGTCTGAAGACTGAGAGAATAAACTGCACAACTAGAGGGAGAGAAGAGGCCACATCATGGAAGCTAGGAGGTGTGGAGATGTGATTTGGGACAGGAAAGCGTTGCAGGTTCTGTGGAGGGGAGGGAGTTCTGATCATGGAGAGAGGAGAGAGAGAGAAGGAGAAGGGACTGATTTCACAAGAAAAACACTTCTCTAAAACCATTGACTGGGAAAACAAGAGGGGGTGATTGTCATGAGTTTTACAACCAGCAGAGCTCAAACACTTGTGTTTTGGAAGTCTACACTGAGGTCAGTGTGGAGTCTGGTGGGCACAGTGGTACTCCTGTGGAAAAGGACAGAGGTCTGGGAGCAGAGGGTGCAATCTGAGGATCCCCTGGGATGCACAGGGACAGATAGTTTCCTCTTCTTGGAGCATCTCTGGGAGAGATGCCATTGCCTCTCAGGGGACAAAAGAGGTGGCAGGTGATATTACACTGCCCCATTCCTTAGCATAGGGGCAGAGACACCTGCTGAGGACAGCTAACCTGGATGCAGGCTTTTTGCTGCACTTTACTCTAAATTCCAAGCTCCCGGGTATTGGTGCGACTGCCCTTCTGGGACAAACCTACACCAGCCCCAGCATGGCAAGACTATCCCCCAGAGGAACAGTGTGAGTTCACGTCACACTGGTTTCCTAAAGTTTGGACTTTTGAAACTCATCCAGTATGCCTGAAATAAAACACAGGTGCACTGAGCTGCTGGGTGGACAGATGGCTCAGACATGGACAGGGTGAATGTAGGGATCTGAGGGACACATGGGACACACAAGGGGAGATTGTTCTTCTATGAGGGTGTCCTGGACAGCAGTGTATGTCAACTCCCCTCTCTGGGGATGAGGGAGAGGGCTGGTACCATCCTGCTTTACCACCTATCAGTATGGACTGACTTCAGTGAGCAGCAGAACACCCACAGTGAAGGCCTGAGATGCTTACACCAAGCCCCACACTTTGGTGCTCTACAGGTGCTTCTTTACTGGAGCAAGTGTGCCTGAGAACCAGAGTAGTGTGCCCCTTCCCCAGAAGACCATCATAAACCCCCAACATGCACCAAGTCTACTGACCATAGAGTGCTGCAAAGCTTCAGCTCTAGTGGAAATAGGATCTGGCCTCTTTTAACAAGCAGACCCTCTGGTAAAAACTCTCCACTTTCTGCACAAGATCCAAACACTCCCCACTACATGCAAGGAGAAACTCTGCAGAGGACTGACCTGAGGGAAAGAGCAGCCAAAACTCAGCAACAGAGTCCATGTAGCGCACATCAGAGACACTTCTTGAAGTGCCAGGCTCTGGACACTATATGACATCTTTTTTTAATCTTATATTTATTTTTGCTTGTGCATGCAGGCATGAGAAAGAGAGAGAGAGGGAGAAACCACGAACAGGGGGGAGGGGCAGAGGGAGAAGCAGACTCCCCACTGAGCAGGGAGCCCAATGCAGGACTCAATCCCAGGACCCCAGGATCATGACCTGAGCTGAGGGCAGATGTTTAACCGACTGAGACAGGCACCCAGTATATGATCTCTTCTAAATAAAGCCAATACTCTTAGGACTAGGAAACATAGCCGGCTTTCCTAACACACAAAGGAGACAGAGACAGATAAAATGCAAAGATGGAGGAATTCATCCCAAAAGAAAGAAAAAGGAAGGGTCAAGTCCAGGGATCTAATCAAAACAGATATAAGTAATATGCCTGATCCAGAATTTATTTTTTTTCCTTTTTTTTCAGGGGTTTATTTTTTATTTTTATTTTTTCCAATCTGAAACAACAAACTGCTTTTATTTTTATTTTTTTATAATAATATTTTTTATTATATTATGTTTATCACCATACAGTACATCCCTAGTTTTTGATGTAAAGTTCCATGATTCATGACTTGCGTATAACACCCAGTGCACCATGCCATACGTGCCCTCCTTAATACCCATCACCAGCCTATCCCATTCCCCCCCTCCCCTCTGAAGCCCTCAGTTTGTTTCCCAGAGTCCATAGTCTCTCATGGTTCATTCCCCCTTCTGTTTACCCCCCTTTCTTCTCCTACTGATCTTCCTACTTCTTATGTTCCATAAATGAGTGAAACCGTATGATAATTGTCTTTCTCTGCTTGACTTATTTCGCTTAGCATTATCTCCTCCAGTCCCATCCATGTTGCAGCAAATGCTGAGAAATCGTTCTTTTTGATGGCTGAGTAATATTCCATTGTATATATGGACCACACCTTCTTAATCCAGTCATCTGTTGAAGGGCATCTTGGATTCTTCCACGATTTAGCTATTGTGGATAATGCTGCTATGAACATTGGGGTGCATATGGCCCTTCTCTTCACTATGTCTGTATCTTTGGAGTAAATACCCAGTAGTGCAAAGATAAACTCCAAACGAATGAAAGACCTCGATGTGAGACAGGAATCCATCAAAATCCTAGAGGAGAACATAGGCAGCAACCTCTTTGACATTGGCCACATCAACTTTTTTCATGACACATATCCAAAGGCAAGAGAAACAAAAGAAAAAATGAACTTGTGGGACTTCATCAAGATCAAAAGCTTCTGCACAGCCATGCATACTGTCAAAAAAACTAAAAGGCAGCCCACAGAATGGGAAAAGATATTTGCAAATGACACTACAGATAAAAGATTAGTCTCCAAGATCTACAAAGAACTATTCAAACTCAATACACAAGAAATAAATAAACAAATCAAAAAATGGGCAAAAGATAGGAACAGACACTTTTCTAATGAAGACATACAAATGGCTAACAGATATATGAAAAAATGTTCAAAATCATTAGCCATCAGGGAGATTCAAGTCAAAACCACACTGAGATACCACCTTAAGCCAGTGAGAATGGCAAAAATTGACAAGGCAGGAAACAACAAATGTTGGAGAGGATGTGGAGAAAGGGGATCACTCCTACATTGTTGGTTGGAATGCAAGTTGGTATAGCCACTTTGGAAAACAATGTGGAGGTCCCTTAAAAAGTTAAAAATTGAGCTACCCTATGATCCGGCCATTGCACTACTGGGTGTTTACCCCAAAGATACAGACGTAGTGAAGAGAAGGGCCATATGCACCCCAATGTTCATAGCAGCAATGTCCACAATAGCTAAATCGTGGAAGGAGCCGAGATGCCCTGCAACAGATGACTGGATTAAGAAGTTGTGGTCCATATATACAATGGAATATTACTCAGCAATCAGAAAGAATGAGTTCTCAACATTTGCTACAACATGGACGGCACTGGAGGAGATAAAGCTTAGTGAAATAAGTCAAGCAGAGAAAGACAACTATCATATGATTTCTCTCATCTATGGAACATAAGAACTAGAATGATCAGTAGGGGAAGAAAGGGATAAAGAAGGGGGGGGTAATCAGAAGGGGGAATGAAACATGAGAGACTATGGACTATGAGAAACAAACTGAGGGCTACAGAGGGGAGGGGGGTGGGGGAATGGGATAGACTGGTGATGGGTAGTAAGGAGGGCACATATTGCATGGTGCACTGGGTGTTATACACAACTAATGAATCATCGAGCCTTACATCGAAAACTGGGGATGTACTGTATGGTGACTAACATAATATAATAAAAAATCATTATTAATAAAAATAAATAAATAAATAAAATAAATAAAGCTGGGAAAAAAAAAGAAGATGTGGTCCATATATACAATGGAATATTACTCAACCATCAAAAAGAATGATTTCTCAGCATTTGCTGCAACATGGATGGGACTGGAGGAGATAATGCTAAGTGAAATAAGTCAAGTAGAGAAAGACAATTTTCATATGGTTTCACTCATGTATGGAACACAAGAAGTAGGAAGATCGGTAGGAGAAGAAAGGGAAGAAGAAAGGGCAGGTAAAGAGAAGGGGGAGTGAACCATGAGAAACTATGGACTCTGGGAAACAAACTGAGGGCTTCAGAGGGAAGGGGGGTAAATGGGATAGGCTGGTGATGGGTATTAAGGAGGGCACGTATGGCATGGTGCACTGGGTGTTATACACAAGTAATGAATCATGGAACCTTAAAAAATTAAAAAAAAATAAAAAGAATGGGCAGAAGATATAAATAGACATTTTTCCAAGGAGGACATATAAATAGATAACAGAAACATGAAAAATGCTCTACATCATCAGGAAAATACAAATAAGAAATACAATGAGGTACCACCTCACACCTATCAGAAGTGCTAAAATTAACAACACAAGAAACAACAGGTGTTGGTGAGGATGCAGAGAAAGGGGAACCCTCTTACACCGTTGGTGGGAGTGCAAATTGGTGCAGCCACTCTGCAAAAGAGTATGGAGTTTCCTCAAAAATTTAAAAAGAAAACTACCCTATGACCCAGTAATTACACTTCTAGGTATTTTGAAAAGATACAAAAATACTGATTTGAAGGGGTACTTGCACCCCAATCTTTATAGCAGAATTATTTATAATAGCCAAATTATGGAAAGAGTCCAAATGTCCATTGACTGAGGAACAGATAAAGATGTGGTATATATACAATGGAATATTACTCAGCCATAAAAATGAACGAAATCTTTCCATTTGCAGCATGTTGATGGAGCTAGAGTATAGTATACTAAGCAAAATAAGTCAGAGAAAGATAAATACCATGTGATTTCACTCATATGTGAAATTTTAGAAACAAGACAGATGTAATAGGGGCAAGGAAATAAATGAGAGGGAGGCAAACCATAAGAGACTCTTAACTATAGAGAACAAAGTGAGGGTTGCTGGAGGGGAGGTTGGTGAGTGGATGGGTATTCAGAGGGCACTTGTGATGAGTACTGGGTGCTATGTGTGAATGATGAATCACTAAATTCTACTCCTGAAACTAATATTACACTAGATGTTAACTAAGTAGAATTAATTAATTAATTAATTAATTAATTAATTAATTTTATTTATTTTTTTGACAGGATAGAGAAACAAATGACTTTTTTGTAGCCTGTGAGCTCTAAAGCAATGTTTCACAGAATATTATCCAAGGACTAGCTACATAAGAATTACCTGGAGATGTCTATTAAAATGCATTTTTCAATTATTTTTTCTAAAAAGTTGAAACATTAAAAAAAAAAAAAAGGTCAAGCGGGAGAAACCTGATAAAGGGTACAGGGAAACTCTGTATACTTTTGCAACTTCTTGTGAATATATACTTATTTCAAAATAATAAGTTATTTTATTTATTTTATTATTTTACTTTTTTATCTTTTTGATTTGATTTGATTATTATTTTTTAAAAATTATGTTCAGGTAACCAGTGGCTAAAAATTTTTTAATAAAAAACAAAAAAACACCCCCACCAAACATCATATAAAAAATGTGACTTCATGATCTTTGTCTGAGGCTTTGTGAACTCCGGAATGAGATTTGTTTCTTGTCTCCATCAGAAAGATAACCTCAGTATGTATTTAATTTAATCCAGTGGTGAGATTAACTCAGTAGAGATAGAACATTCCACTATGATAAGGATTTTTCAGGGGCCAACATGGAGTCTTTCTGCAACACAACCCAGTGTTACAGCTCTCAATTTAGACATAAGTGAAGTAATGCAATATCTCAACTCTAGATATCTGCTGATCAATATTCCTTATTCCTGTCATTTTTTATACACACATGCAAATAGTCTTTTTAATTTCCCTTAATATTTACCACTTTCTTTCTCTGTATTCCTCCTGCCTCTTGTTTAACTATTGGCAAAAGATAAAATAGTGACTGCACCAGACAATTTATTCATAAGACAATAAAATATCATTTTTCCTTGTTTGGGAAGACTGACCTATTTCAGCACTTTTTTAAAAGTTATAATTGATTTTAAAAAGTTGGAATTAGAGAAGTCTGGACAACTGTACCAGGACATATCCTAATGTGCTCTTAGTGCGAGAGGTAAAGTGTCTTTACCAGTGGGCAGGGAAGTTCCACTTCCTGGGGGGAGGAATTAATTAGGAAAGGGGGGAGGAATAGACAATAAATGAGTAAATATATGATATGAGAGATGGTGATAAGTACTATGGAGAAAAATAAAGCAGGATAAGGAAGAGTGGGAGTTGGGGGGCATTTTGTATAAGGTGTTCAGGGAAGGGCTAACTTAGAAAGTGACATATTGGTGAAGGCAAGAAGGTAATGAGGACTAAAGACATGCTCCCAGTAGAGGAGCTTTATGGATAGAAGAACAAGAACAAATAGCTCCCTGTGGTAGGAGCTATTTGGTATATTTAAGAGACAGAAAGGAACTAGTGTGGCTGGAGTGGAGTAAACAGGGAGACACATAGAGGATGAGGTTAGAAAGTGGTGGGGGCAAGATCTTATATGATAAAACAGTAGTCAGGTAGGAAAGTTTTGAGGTATAAGCTAGGCCAACCTGTAAGCTTGACCAGGCACAAATAAAAAAGTTATTTCAGATGTATTATAAATTAGGTGAAGGACAGGATAGAGAGTATGCCTGCCAAGCCTAGACTAAAGCATCCTCATCTGCTCCATATTTGTGATAAAATTGATGTAATGGCAATAAAAGAATGATTAGGAAGAGAAATCAGATTTTAGTGAAGTTAATAAAGTTATCATTACTATGTGCTTATTATGTGCCAGGAATATATTGAGCACTTGAAATATAGTTTTTCTTTAATCCTCCCTACTATTATCCTTCTTTTACAGGTGAGTTACAGAGAGGTTAGGCAACTTTCCCCAAATCAAGTAAGGATTTCACTTCAGGTAGTCTGGCTTTAGAGTCACAACAGTAGGCACCCTCTCTACTTGGAATAAGAGAAAGAAAACTGACTGCCAGAGAAGATTTAGAAACCCAGGTTCTGTAGAACTCAAGTAAATTAGGCCCTCACTGTGTGCCCTAAACTAAGTAGGACTTTCTGTTAGGCCAGGTAAAGGTGGATCTTTAAACTCTGTCACATCCTAATAATTTGCTAAACTGTGTATACAGCTGGCTTTGGAGCCAGCACTACCTGAGGCATGAGATTCCCAATAGTGCAGTAAAGAATCTTCTTGTTCTCTAAACAAGTGACTGAGTATGATCATGATGAATCACTTCTTAGGAAGGTGTTAAATAGGATCCAGCCCTTGATGTATTACACTCCCATACCTTCTCCCTGTTCCCATGTTAATGAGCACTGCCGAGAATGCAAGGGTTTTGTCTTAGATGACAGCATCCAATTATGCAGGAGCACTGTGGGAATGATTGGCACCCAAGAAGTCTGCTCTCAAGAATGCAGGAAGCATTTTAGGGTGACAGGATCCAAGAATCCAAGGCAATTGAGTCTGAGGTGTCCCCAGCTATTTTCCCAAATGACAAGGCCAATGAAAATAGAGTTGAATGAAGGTCAGAATAATTAGATGTTTCTTTTTTTCCTCTCAAAGAGGGTGGGGATAGTGTTGTTAACACAAGGCCTGGTGTACCCATCTGGTTTTGACTAGGAAAAGAGAGCCACAGTGAGTATCATGGGAATAAGAGTCTTAGTATAGGAATTAGGGATTATGAGACTGTGGGAGGAGCTGAGAGAATGAAAGTCTTCCAAGGACTGGAGAAAAAGTCAAAGACTGGAGAAAAGTGGGGAAATTCTAGAAGCTATCATGTGTGGCCACCTTGACCTCCTAGTAATAATGGCTCCCTCTTTGCTCCCACTTTCCAAATTTCACACAAATCTCGTTCACTGGCAAACTATAATTGCAATTTGTATAGGAAGAGGTTGTGGAAAATGTAGTTCTTAAACTTAGAAAGGCATGGTGGTGGTGATGGTGTCAAGTTTATAGTAGACAGTGTGGCAGACTAGTGTAAAACCTCCAAGAATGCAAGGATGAAGAGAGTAATCAACCAACTGTTCTACCAGTGCCCTCTGCATTTTGGCCTGCATCATTATACCACACTTACTGCTCAGAATCCCTATTTGGGACCTGTCTTAGCATCTACACCCTCCTATTGTCTACACACGGAGGAAATCATTCAACTCCACCCCCACTCTAACATTATTTTTTTGTCTGTTTGTTTATCTGTGTAGTTCCTTATTCTCCTGAGCATAAAAAATGCTCAAGTCTCTGTCACCTTAAAAACACTTCTTCCTTGACCTCATTCTATTTCTTTATTTTCTTGCAGAGTGAAGCTTCATGAAAGAGTAGTCTCCCCTGGACTCTTTCTCCTCCTTTCCTAATTTTATTACATTCATTTTAGTATGAGTTTGATTCACACACCACTCTAATATTAAAATCAAGGTCACCATAATTGCTAAACTCTAAGGCCATTTTTGCTCTTGACATTTTCTTCGTCTCTCTGTAGCATTTGAACATTTGACAGCCCCATTGTTGATACTATCTCCTCTCTTGGCTTCTGTAATATAACACTATCCTCTATTTCTCTTATTATTCTTTCAAACTTCATTGTGATATTGTCTTCTTTCCTTCATGCACACTTTAAGGATTGTATTCCCCTGTGTTCCATCTGAAGTCCTTTTCTTTATCTGTACAGTTTTTATGACTTATTCTTATCCATGTCTTTGATCTTTTCTTAAAAATAATATTTATTTTATTATATTAGTCACCATACAGTACATCCCCAGTTCTTGACACAATGTTCCATGATTCATTACTTGCATATAACACCCAGTGCACCATGCATAGGCCGGTGATGGGTATTAAGGAGGGCACATATTGCATGTCTTTGATCTTAACCCAATTTGATTGTCTTGCTTTATGATTTGATGATTTTTTGGTAGTTACATACTTTCATTTTTAAATTTAAAATCAATGTATAGTGTATTATTAGTTTCAGAGGTAGAGTTTAGTGACTCATCAGTTGCATATAACACCCAGTGCTCATTACATCAAGTGCCTTCCTTAATTCCCATCATCCACTTACCCCACCCTCCACCCACCTCCCCTCCAGCAACCCTCAGTTTTTTCCCCATAGTTAAGAGTCTCTTATGGTTTGTCTCCCTCTCTGTTTTTATCTGATTTTATTTTTCCTTCCCTTCCCCTGTGTTCATCTGTTTTGTTTCTTAAATTCCACATATGAGTGATATCATATGGTATTTGTCTTTCACTAACTGACTTACTTCACTTAGCATAATACACTCTAGTTTCATCCATATCATTGCAAATGGCAAGATTTCATTCTTTTTGATGGCTGAGTAATATTCCCCCCCACCTTCTTCATCCATTCATCTGTTGATGGACATCTGGGTTCTTTCCATATTTTGGCTATTGTGGACATTGCTGCTATAAACATTGGGGTGCATGTAGTGATATACTTTGATTCTTTTCTCTTTATCTTTTTTGTATTGGTTCTAGGTTTTCTTTTTGTGGTTACCATGAGACTTGAGTAACACTTTTTATTGTTATAATAGTCTCTTTGAACTGATAACAACCTAAACTCAATCACATACAAAACCTTCACACTTTTACCACTTCTCTGCCACCACATACACTATGTTACTGATCTCAAAATTTTCTTCTTTTTGTATTGTGTATCCATCAACCAATTTTTGTGGTTAGATTTTCTTAATATTTTTGTCTTTTACCTTTCATACTAGAGTTAAACATGATTTATGCACCACTGTTAAAGTACTATGTTATTCTGTATTTGGCTATCTATATACTGACCTTTACCAGTGAAATTTATACTTTAATATGCTTTCATGTATCTGTTTAGCATTGTTTTGTTTCACTTTGAAGAACTCTCTTTAGCACTTGTAGTAATGCAGGTATAGTGGTGATGAGCTCCTTCAGTTCTTGTACTGGGCTTCCTGCTTAGCAGGGAGTCTACTTCTCCCTCTCCTTCTGCCCTTCCCCCACTCATTCTCTCTCTCTCTCTCTCTCAAATAAAAAAAATAAAGATTTTTTTTAAAAAAAGCTTTTTCAGAAATCCATGTAAGAAAAGCAATGGCAGTGGGAATGAAAAAGGCATGGTTCAAGGAAATATTTAGACACTAGATTTGACAGAATTTGATGGGAATTTTCTCACTCTGGGAAGTGAGAGAGTAGAATTTAGGATGATTCTTGGGTTTCTGGTACATGCAATGGGATGAATTATAATGCACAGAGAGAAGACCTATAGGAAGAAGGGAAAATTGAAACAGGGAAATTGTGATGTCCATTTAGTATATGTTGATGCCTGTTGAAAAGATTAATAGCTGTCTACCAGAGTCCATTTTCTCCCTTTTACACACAATGGTAGCTAGGATGTGGCTGGCCAGACTCCTTTGGGACTACATTTCCCAGTCTTTCTTGAGGCTGGGTGGTTGGCATATGACTAAGATCTTTCTGGCAGAATGTTACCAAGAGGGAAGTAAATAATTTTTCACTTGCTTAAGAAGAAATCCTTGTCCCTGGATTTCTTTGCTGGCCTTAATTCCCTTCCTGTATTATCTGTCTTCTGTAAGACTCAATTAGTTCAAATATTAGTCCAAATACTCCTTGTCTCCTGAGGCATGTGTATATACAGTATAGCACTTTTCATAATCTGCTTTAACTTTTTCTTTATGTATGTCATTCAACATATATTTATTGTCTATCATAGGCCAGGCACAGTCCTGATGCCCTTATAGAGTATGCAGTACATCAGGCAAATTGATACTAAACAGTACACAAATAAATATAAAATATGAACTGTGAGTTCTATAGAGAAAAGCAGAGAGCATTAGGAGACAGTATAACAGGGATATCTAATTTAGATTGGGGACCAGGGCCAGGAAAAGCTTCTTTGAGGAAATGACATTTATGCAGAAACCTGGAATATAATTTTGGTACTTGCTATTGTCACTTTCTTACCTCCCCTTTATTTCTTAACCCAATGCTTTAACCCCTGTCCTGGGAGTTTATGTGTGTGTTGTTCCCCTTTCCTCAAATGACCAACCCTGCTGGTGGTAAAATCCTCTTCATTGTTGTTTAAGATTCATTTTCTTTTTTTTTCTTTTTATCCTGAAGATTTTTTTTTATGTTCAATTAGCCAACATATAGTACATCATTAGTTTTTGATGTAGTGTTCAGTGATTCATTAGTTGCATATAACACCCAGTGTTCATCACATTATGTGCCCTCCTTTATGCCCATCACCTGGTTACCCCATTCCTCACCTCCTCTCCCTTCTATAACCCTCAGTTTGTTTTCCAGAGTCCAGAGTCTCTCATGGTTTGTCTCCCTCTCTGATTTCTTCCCATTCAGTTTTCCCTTTCTTCCCTTACAGTCCTCTGTGCTATTCCTTATAGTCCACAGATGAGTGAAACCATATGATAATTGTCTTTCTCTGCTTGACTTACTTTACTTAGTGTAATACCCTTCAGTTCCATCCATGTCGATGCAAATGCAGGTATTCATCCTTTCTGATGCTGAGTAATATTCCTTGAGATTCATTTTCAGCCTCTGACCCTTCATGAAAACTTTCTTGACTCCTCCAGGCAAAATGAGTCATTTCTTCCCCATTCTGAATCTTCTTCTTTTTAAAAAAAATATTTTATTTTAATTTATTCATGAGAAACAGGGGGGGGGGCAGAGGCAGAGGGAGAAGCAGGCTCCCCGTGGAGCAGGGAGCCCAATGTGGGGCTCGATCCCAGGACCCTGTGATCATGACCCAAGCTGAAGGTAGATGCTTAACTGACTAAGCCACCCAGGTGCCCCTTGAATCTGCTTCTATTATGACAGTAATTACCTTAAATATGAGCTCCTTGAGATGAAAATCTGTCTTATACCTTCTGCATCCTACTATTGCCCTGTTCCCTTAGAACCTTTAGATTCTTCTGTGCAGTCTAAAAATCTCTGCTTCCGCAAACATTCCTTTTATGACATGGTTTAAAATCCTACTAATTTCCTTGTTGAATGTATTTCAGCTTACCATTATCTTTCTTAAAATGTGTCATCCTTAGCTAAATCCAATTCAAAATGTGTAGTCTAGCTACATAAAATAGACCATTACCTCCCTTCTTATAAAACTAGACATATTCATCCTAAGATTTATCAATTTTTTGGCAATTATGTAACAATATGAAATCATACTGAGTTGACTTGTGGGAGAGGGACTACTGGTCAACCAATTTGGTCTTATCCTACACTTGTGCTCTTGGTTTTCTGGACTCAAGGAAAGAACTTTACATTTGCCCCTTTAAACTTCTTGTTCTATTCAGCCACCAATATAACCTGCTAATAATTTTTTGGAACTAATTCTGACTTGAAGATGTTTTTCATCTTTTTCAGCTCTCTGTCATCTGCAAATCTGACTAATCTGTTTTAGAAATTAGCATCCAAATAACTAATAAAAATGTTAACTAGAATAGGATGTGGATAGAATGCTACCATGATACATAAGCTTCCTTAAGAAAGATGATACTATTTCATTCTTTTTTAAAATAATATTTTTATTATATTATGTTAGTCACCATACAGTACATCCCTAGTTTTTGATGTAAAGTTCCATGATTCATTAGTTGCCTATAACACCCAGTGCACCATGCAATATGTGCCCTCCTTAATACCATCACCAGCTTATCCCATTCTTCTATATGTAGCTGTCCAATTTTCCCAGCACCACTCTTTGAAGAAACTGTCTTTTTTCCATTGGATATTTTTTCCTGATTTGTCAAAGATTAGTTAACCATAGAGGTTAGGGTCCATTTCTGGAGTCTCTATTCTGTTCCATTGGTCTATGTGTCTGTTTTTGTGCCAATACCATGCTGTCTCGGTGATCACAGCTTTGTAATATGGCTTAAAGTCAGGCAATGTGATACCCCCAGTTTTGTTTTTCTTTTTCATCATTCCCTTGGTGATTTGGGGTCTTTTCTGGTTCCATACAAATTTTAGGATTGTTTGTTCCAGCTCTTTGAAAAATGCCAGTGGTATTTTAATAGAGATGGCATTGAAAGTGTAAATTGCTCTGGGCAGGATAGACATTTTAACAATGTTTATTCTTCCAATCCATGAGCATGGAATGCTTTTCCATATTTTTGTGTCTTCCTCAATTTCTTTCATAAGTGTTCCGTAGTTTCTAGAGTATAGATCCTTTACTACTTTAGTTAGATTTATTCCCTGATATCTTACGGTTTTTGTTGCTATTGTGAATGGATTCCCTTACACCACACACAAATATAAACTCAAAATGGATGAAAGACCTAAATGTGAGACAGGAATCCATCAAAATCCTAGAGGAGAACACAGGCAGCAACTCTTTGACCTCAGCCATAGTAACCTCTTTCAAGACATGTCTCCAAAAGCAAGGGAAACAAAAGCAAAAATGAACTTTTGGGACTTCATCAAGATAAAAAGCTTCTGCACAGCAAAAGAAACAGTCAACAAAACTAAAACTGCTTCTGCACAGCAAAAGAAACAGTCAACAAAACTAAAACTGCAGCCCACAGAATGGGGAGAAAATACTTGCAAATCACATCAAAGATAAAGGGCTGATATCCAAGATCTATAAAGAACTTCTCAAACTCAACACATAAAAAACAATCAAGTCAAAAAATGGGCAGAAAACATGAAAAAACACTTCACCAAAGAAGACACACAAATGGCTAACAGACACATGAAAAGATGTTCAACATCACTAGCCATCAGGGAAATACAAATCAAAACCACAATTAGATACCACCTTATACCAGTTAGAATGACAAAAATTATCAAAGCAAGAAACAACAAATGTTGACGAGGGTGTGGAGAAAGGGGATCCCTCTTACACTGTTGGTGGGAATGCAAGCTGGTACAGCCACTCTGGAAAACAGTATGGAGGTTCCTCAATATGTTAAGAATAGAGCTACACTATGACCCAGCAATTGCACTACTAGGTATTTACCCAAAGATACAGATGTAGTGAAAAGAAGGGGCACATGCACCCCAAGGTTCATAGCAGCAATGCCCACAATAGCCAAACTGTGGAAGGAGCCGAGTTGCCCTTCGACAGATAAATGGATAAAGAAGATGTGGTCCATATACACAATGGAATATTACTCAGCCATTAGAAAGGATGAATACCTACCATTTGCATTGACATGGATGGAACAGGAGGGGATTATGTTAAGTGTTAAGTGAAGTAAGTCAAGCAGAGAACGACAATTATCTTATGGTTACATTCATATATGGAACATAAGCAATAGCATGGAGGACAATGGGGGAAGGAAGAGAAATCCAAAGGGGGAAAAATCAGAGAGGGAGATGAATCATGAGAGGCTATGGACTTGGGAAAACAAACTGAGAGTTTCGGGGGGGGGTATTAAGGAGGGCATGTGCTGTGATGAGTACTCTGTGTTATACATAACTAATGAATCATTGAACAACAACAAAAACTATTGATACAGTGGCTAACTGAACATAATAAAAAAAAGAGAAAGATACTATTTCACCAGTAACCACCTTTAATCTTGGCAATTATATAATTGTTTATACTTACGAGATTCCTCTAACTTGTCCACAAGGATATTGCAAGAGATCTTGTCAAATGCCCTGCTGAGGTCCAGTGACATAACTTTTCAGCACAATAGAATAATCATGATGTACATTTAAATTAGGAATGAAAATAATTTTATTGAGTTCAAATGAAATGAATAAAGAACATGGCTTTTATGCAAGTATGACCAAGGAAGTAGCATCAGAAACTCACAAGTATAATTCCTGCAAGATAGAACTTTTAGAAGAAAAAGTTGAAAGAGAAATTGGGACAATAAGCAGAAATATAAATGGCCATAGATGTGACCATCAGAAGAAATTTAAAAATGGGAATTATGCTCAACTCATGAAGCATTGAACATTATATAAAAAACTAATGACGTACTATACCCTGGTTAATTGAATTTAAATAAAAAATTTAAAATGGGAATACAGAAAATAAAAGGAACAAATCAAGGGAAGGGACTCAACCAGAGTTACACATCTTCCTTATTTAGGCATTGAAATAGCCCTATGAAATAGATTTAAAGGCTTAAAGAGGTAGGGGACTTGCCTGTGGTCTCATAGCCAGAGGTGAAACTGTGATTTGAACCCAGATAATTCTGACACTAAGAGACTAGAAGTTTTTACTATACTAGGCTGCTTGGTGAAGTTATATTAGGATGCCTTTAGGGAGAATCTAGAAGGATAAAACCCAAGGTTGGTGTCTCCAGAGAGAACAATTCAGAATAGGTTCAGAGAATGGATCTTGGACTCAGACAGGGATTTTTCTTCCATGTGTTAGTGCAACCTTAAAGTACAAGTCAAGTTGGAAACAGCAAGGAGGGGTTGAGACACATTCCAGGGCAAGGACTGAAAGAATGACCCTTCCAGCTAGGGGGAGGACTTGGTCAATAGATTTGCAACTGGAGTTGAGGCTTGGGCTTGAGACAGATGGTTCTTCACTGCAAGATGAAGTTGGTGAGAAAGCAGGTTGTGTTGGAACAGTCCTGGGAACACATTCCAACAGACAGACCCTGGGGATTAAGCTGGCTGCAGAGATAACTATTAGGTATATATTCTCATTGCCACTCATGTAGATGAGGAAATTGAGGGCCAAGGCATTAGCTAACTTGGCCGAGGTTACATACCCAATGTGTGGAAGATGCAGAATTTTAACCTAGGCCATCTGGCTCCAGAGCCCACTTTCACTTTCAGCACTGACGCTGTGTTGTCTCCAGATGTCATCTCCTGTGAAACTTTCTCAGACTCCACATCTGTCTTCCCATTAGAGCTAAGTTATACTTTCGTAGGTATTCACCTTGTACCTTTAATTACCTCGCATTATTGTTCATTTGTCCTTGTTTTTTTCTCACACGTATTGAGCTCCTCAAGAGCCCGATTGAAGCCCTTTGTTCCACTTGCCTGTCCACACCAGCACAGTGCCTGGAATTTAGTGACACCCAATAGTAGCTTACTAGATGGATGTATTATAAAATAAGATTATTGGCTATAGGCAGCAGTCATCACCTCTGCCTTTCTTAAGCAGAATAGCATTTTATAGGAAGGATATCTAGTGGTTTATATCATTGGTCAGAAGACTAAAGACTATGTTAAGAAAATAGGCAGGAAAATAGGGAAATTAGGCAACAGAAAAAAGAAAAACTTGTTCAGGACCTGGTGTGTAAAAAAAATCAGTTATTATAGGTAAGACATTTAGAACACTGTTAGTCACCTTGTAAGGGAGTGATAATGTTTCTAATATGTGAGTTGGGTCTTGAAGGGTATCAAGTTCACCATCTGGAGGAAGAAGGACCAGCATATGCAAAGGGCCTGGTATGTTAAGGGAATTTCTAGAAGCTTGATACAGCCAGGGGATAAGATATATCAAGGAGGGCAAAGCAGGCGTAAGTCACAGCAAAAGCTGAGTTTGGCAAAGGAGGACAGAAATCATGCCAGGGAGGGCCTTGCGAATCTTTATCAGAATAAAGTCCTTGTTTAGAATTTGTTCTAAGGGCAAGGGGGAACCGGTGGTAGCTTCTAAATAGGGTAAGTCATGTGCTCCAAACACACAGGTTCTGTTTACTTGTGAGTTGCAAATGATTGGGGTTCCCTTCTGGGAATGGCAGGCAAGGGTGGAAGACTATGTGTGACTACTAAGCACTGTTGAGGACCCACGTGAAATATGATGAAGTTTACACACAAATCTTGACTACAGCTTTAGAGGCACATTTGAAGCCATGGCTCCTAGTGACCCTCAGATTGTGGGCCAATCCCTTGGCAAATACATCATGGGCTTGGTTTGAAGGAGAGGATCCTGGTCATCTGATCCATGTAGGTAAGAACCTATAGCAAGGGGTTTTGTCCGCTGATGGTCACATTGAAGAGTTCTGATGGCTGGCTTCTTTGGTGGCATATTTCCCACTGCATTGTGCTGCTGCCACACAAAGCCTCAACATGACTCTCCTAGCTATAAGTCAGGGGGAATGATCCCAACATAACTTCTGGAGCCATTGTGAAGAATTTCTCATGAAAACAGCCATAAATTCAAAGACACCATATAAATGCCCTCTAAACAATGGCTGTGTGTGAAAGAGAGACTCTTTATGAGCTCTGCAAGCCTAAGACTGCCTTGTGAAGGTTGAGGGCATGGCCTGGAAAGAAGAAACTCCCACAGTAGGACACACAGGTGTCAAACTGTGGGGCCAGCCCCTGCCTTGGCCAAAGTCAAAAGCCATTTCAAGGAAGCTCAAATGGATTTAAAGAAACACACTTCTTTTTTTTTATTATAAAGGGAAAATTGTAAAATGCAGAAAAATACAAAGAAAAAAGTGAAAATCTCTTGAAATTTCATGATTCAGGGACACCTGGGTGGCTCAGTTGGTTAAGTGTCTGCCTTCCCACATTGGGCTCCTTGCTCCGTGGGAAACCTGCTTCTGCCTCTGCCTACCTCTCCCCTTGCTTGTGCTCTCAATCTCTCTGACAAATAAATTAATAAAAAGTCTTTAAAAATTTTCATGATTCAGACTTCACGATTTACTCCTAACATTTGGTTTATAGCCTTCAGTGTTTCATTTATGTATATATGTGTCTGTATGTGTATTGTATAAATACATATGTATATGCATGTGTATATAATGTATATTTTTATTGTAGTAAAATATATACAAGATGAAATTTACCATTTTAACAATTTTTAAGTGTCCAGTTCTATGGCATTAAGTACATTCACACTGCATGCAACCATCACCATCCTCCATCTCCAGAAGTTTTGATCTTCCCAAACTGAAACTCTGTACCCATTAAACACTAATTCCCCATTCTTTCCTCCCCACAGCCCCTGGCAAGCACTATTTTACTCTCTGTCTCTATGAATTTGACCATTCTAGGTACCTCATACAAATGGAACCATATGGTACTTGTCCTTTCGTGACTGGTTTATATCACTTAGCATAATACCCTCAAGGTTCATTCATGTTGTGGCAAGTGTCAACATTTCCTTCCTTTGAAGACAAATACCATGTGATTTCACTTATATGTGGAACCAAACCCAACCAAAACAAATGAAAAACAAAAAACCAGAAATATACTTAAGTATAGAGAACAAACTGGTGGTTGCCAGAGGCGAGAGGGAGGTAGGATGGGCAAAATAGATAAAGGGGATGAAGAGGTGCAAACTTCTGGTTATAAAATACATAAGTCTCAGAGATGAAAAGTACAGCATAGGGAATATAGTCAATAATACTGTAATAATATAAGGGGGCAGATGGTGATTACACTTACCGTGGCGAACACTGTGTAATGGGTAGAATTGTCAAGTCACAATTCAAGTACACCTGAAACATATTAATGACATTGCATGCCAACTACACTTCAATAAAAAAGACCCCACCCTCAAATTTTCTTCCTTTGGCTGAATAATATTTCATTGCGTGTGTATATACACCTTTTTAAAAAATTCATTAATCTGTTGATGGATACTTGAGCTGCTTCCACCTTTTGACTTTTGTGAGTAATGATGCCATGAACATGAATTACCAATACGTTTGGGTCCCTGCCTTCACTCCTTTGGGTATATGCTCACAAGTGGAATTGCTGGGTCATATGTATTTTAAAATTTGATAATAATTTTGTATCAAATTGTGAGAATTTTCCAATGTCATTATAAACTCTTTTATATCCTGATTTTTAATGACTACCTAGTATTTACTCCATTATCTTGGTGTCCTGTTCTTGGATATTTTTATTATTTCCAGTTTTTCACTATTACCGTACTGTAGCAAACACCCAAGTACAAATATTTGAAGACATCTGATTATTTTTTTTAAGATTTTCTTTATTTATTTGAGAGAGAGAGAGAGAGAAAATGAGTTGGGGGAGGGGCAGAGGGAGAGGGAGAAGCAGACTCCCTGCTGAGCAGGGACCCCGATGTAGGGCTCCATCCCAGGACCCCGAGATCATGACCCAAGCCAAAAGCAGTTGCTTAATGGACTGAGCCACCCAGGTGCTCCTGATTATTTCTTTAATATGATAAAACCCTAGAGGTGAAATCATTGCATCCTAAATATGAACATTTTTAAAGCTCCTGGTGTATAAACTTATTTTTATAAAGTTTGCTCCAATTTTCTTTTTTTAATTTTAAATTTTATTATGTTATGTTATGTTATGTTATGTCACCATTCAGTACATCATTAGTTTTTGATGTAGTGTTCCATGATTCATTGTTTGTGTATAACACCCAGTGCTCCATCCAATACGTGCCCTCCTTAATACCCATCACAGGGCTAGCCCATCCCCCCCTGAAACCCTCAGTTTGTTTCCCAGAGTCCACAGTCTCTCATGGTTCATTCCCCCTTCTGTTTACTTCCCCTTCATTATTCCCTTCCGTCTCCTACTGATCTCCCTGCTATTTCTTATGTTCCACAAACGAGTCACTCATTTGTGCTCCAATTTTCCACCTCTCCAGTAGTGTTTAACCCATCATACTATCATTTATTTTAAAAAGTTCTTTTTTAGGGGCGCCTGGGTAGCGCAGTCGTTAAAGCGTCTGCCTTCGGCTCAGGGCGTGATCCTGGCGAACCGGGATCGAGTCCCACATCAGGCTCCTCTGCTAGGAGCCTGCTTCTTCCTCTCCCACTCCACCTGCTGTGTTCCCTCTCTCACTGGCTGTCTTTCTGTCACATAAATAAATAAAATCTTTAAAAAAAAGTTCTTTTTTAAATTTAAATTCAATTTAATTAACATATAGTGTATTATTTGTTTCAGAGGTAGAATTTCGTGATTCTTCAGTTGGATATAACACCCAGTGCTCATTCCATCACGTGCACTCCTTAATTCCTATCACCCAGTTACCCCATCACCCCCCACCTGCCCTCCGGCAACCCTCAGTTTGTTTCTTATAGTTAAGAGTCTCTTATGGTTTGTCTCCTTCTCTGTTTTCATCTTAAAACAATTAATTCTTTTTGTAACCTGGCATCCTAGATAACCGACCCACCAACAATACATTTCTGGTCCTAGCTTCCCAAGCTGAGGTTGTGGGTACCCAGGTTTGGAAGAGGATCTGGGAAATATGATTAGAGGAAAAGAACAGAAGCTGGCAGTTTCCTGTGTGCGAAAGTCAGGTAGGCTGGTGCAGGTGGTAGGGATAGGTGTAGATGGTAAAGGAAAGCACAGGCACCCACGTTGACTGAACATCTCTGCATGAAAGTTGCTGTGCACATCGTATTAATACAACTCTGTGAGGGAGACATGATCTTCATTTTCCAGTGAGGAACCTGAAACTCAGAAAGAGTTTCAGTTCCTAAGTTATGCAGATGGTAGGTAGCAGAGACAGGATTCAACCCAGGTGTGTCTGACACTCTGACACCTGGACTGGCATTGGCGTTTTTTCGCTACACCACAATGCTCTCAGAAGAAGACTGGACCCCTGAGATACAGAAGGAACAGAAAAGGTGGTTGCAAAGTCAAAAATGAACAAAGAAACAAACAAAAAGCCAGACTCTTAAATAGAGAGAACAAATTGGTGTTTGCAGAGGGGAAGGGGGAGGGGACATGGACAAAATCGATAAAGGGGATGAAGCGGTACAAACTTCCAGTTACAAAATAAAGAAGTCATGGAGATGAAAGTAAAGCACAGAAAATACATAAACAAATTTTATTGTTAGTTCCTAGGTCCAGGGAGAAGTGAAGTTTGACATTCTGTGTGAGGGGGATGAAAGATGCCTCCATTTGGTGGATGGTCAAATTCCCCTGTGAAGGCGTGTGGGTTTAGAACTCAGGGCATGCCATTGAACCGGATAAGCTGGCTGATTTCAACAGATGCCATAAATTGCTGTAGAGCCACCCGCAGGCCCCACATCCACCTAGGTGAGGTGCTTATGTAAGATTGTAGAGCGGAGTAATCAGCAGCTTGTTCAGATGGCAAAACTCTAGAGGGGAGGCAGAGGCCAGAACCAGCTAAGTGAGAAAGACCATAAACCTTTGTTTTACCTCAGATTACTGCACTGCTGCTAAATTTCAGGAAAAACAATACCTTGTGTTATGTTAACGTGTGATTTAATCTTTCATTGATTTGAGTAAGGAGGTATAAATAAATTTACAACACCCATTCATGACACAAACACTTCAACCATTGGTATGGCTACTGATCTTATCACAAAATAGATGGTAATTAGAGTACTGAGTTCCTGGGTGATGTATCATGGAAAAGAGAAGTTGACTTTAGTTGTCTGTTTTATTAGGGCAACTATGTGTTTGTTGTGAGTGGCAGGCTGTGGCAAAGATGCTTATTGAAACGACAGAGGATGTTTTGGGAGGGGGAGGTTGCAGTCACAGGTGAGTAGGGTTTCATTACAAACACATCTCTCTGCACCAGAGATTGAGGCTCAAATAGCCATTTTCAGGATTGGTGATGGCTATGGCAGAACCACCTAGAATCATACCAATGCTTAGATTCATTTAGGGAGCCCACAAGCAGAGGGCATGGACTTTTGCACTCTGAGCTGATTCCTTGGTTATTTCAATAAAACTTCCATTATATCTATTAGCTTCATGTTAGCTCCTTGATGGAGAAACTTAGGTCTGGTTCATTTTATAATATGCCCAGCACAAAATTGGTGCTCAGTAAATTTGTAGTAACATACAAATATATAGTAGCATAGCATTCCATTTTTATTATTTGTGATTATTTAGATTTGGGATTAGGATGAAAAGACAAAGTGGATTTCAGCCTCTTTACAAGAATTTTCCTCTGGGGATAGTGACTTTCCCCTGGAAAAATAATAGGAACCAAATAAGGAATATGTAATGCTATGGGACTAAATGTATCATAAAACAAAAGTTTGATTTTTCCAGTCAATGTGGACCAAATTGTTCAAGTTTGTTAAATGTGCTTCTCTAAGTCAGATGCTATAGCTGAGGCACTAAGCGTTGACTATGCCCTTGCCAACCACAAACATTCTCCGTTCCTCTGCCCGAGTCTTGGGGAAAATAGCCAATTAGAGATCCACTCACTACTCTCTTCTTAGGTAACAGCCTGACAGTCTTGAAAGACAGAAACTGATTTTGTCCTGATAGATCAGGGGCTTGGGAGACAGAGGAGACAGTTGGTCTTACATGGGTACTTTGAGAGTAATACTCAGATGTTCAGCCCTAATCCTTAGGTTTTCTTTGGGATGGAATTGGCCATAGTTGAGCCATGACCCAGAGCAGCTGCTAAAAGCCACAATTATGTTCATAGGAAGAAAGCCCAGCCCCTGAGAATCTTCTATACTGGGCCATGGTCAGGCTGTTTAGGACCATTTGTATCTTCTCCTTCTTCAAATGTTCTTTGCTTTCTAAATTTAGTTCTTAACATTTTTTGAGTGCTGACCATGCCATGTGCCAGATATATGTATACTTTTATATGTAAGGATTTATCTTTCCTCACAACTACTAACTATGAGGAGAAACCACTATTTTCTCCATTTTATAGGTAAGATTATAGGTACACCTGTATCGAGGGCACAATTCTTGTAAGATGTGAGGTTTGACTCTGCTGACATGGGATGCTCTAAATAACTGAAAATAGACCAATGGAACAGAATACATGGAAGCTATTCCACAACCATACATGTTCATATAATGTGTATATTTATATACATACACATATAATTTTATATGAGTATGATTTATATGCTTTACATATAGATGCATAATTTATCTTTTACGTATGTATAATTTGTAGTTATACTTTGCATATAAGTTTGCACATATCAGTATAGACATACATTTTCCTATAGATATTTATATAATAATTTACATATAGAAGATCTGGAAGGGATTAAATAACGATGGTTATCTCTGGGCAAGAATATTATTGATGTTTTTTGTACTTGTGTCTTTGCTTGTGCCTTTTATGATATCTCCATGATCAACATATAGTGGCTCATAACTAAATTTTCTTAATTTTAAAAAAGGATTTTTTACTTTACTTAAGACATTTTAAAACATGCATTGACCGAACTCCTGACTGCTCTGTACAGGATCATACAAAATGCAGGCAAAACCCTGGGTCCAGAGAAGCACCTGACTGGCTGGTTACCATAATTGGCCTGATTTCTTTTCTAGACAGGAGAGTGGAGACTTCCCATGGTATGCATTACTGTATTGTCCCCAGGACTCTTCTCCAACAGGCAGTGCTCTTCAAGTTGGCTCCATTTTTTTTTTTATCTTTGTGATGTTAGTTCTTCTCCAGAGAATCCCAGGTAAAGTAGAACAACTGTCCCCTCAACATTTCACCCAGAAGCATGTCCTCAGCTGCCCTGATAGCACCATGGAATGGGGAGTCTCTTCCCCTGGAGATCTGCTTAGTGCTCTAAGAAGTTTCAGGGAACACTTTCAGCCACACTAGCTGATGCTGCTTTGAGAGTCTGCCTTATCTGTTTCAACAGGCCCATCCCTAATCCTCAGCCCCTCTACAAGAACTGGGCCTTGGGAATCTGAAACCTGTTATTACTCAGGCAGACAATAGAGACAAAGCCATTTGGCTACTTTAGCTTTTTAATTTTCTCCCTCTGTTACATGGAAATATGTCAGAATAGGAGGTTCCCTTTCCACCCCAAACTCTGTCACTTCCCAGAGATGTGGAGAAGGGAACTACCATTCATTATGTATTGTTCATGTGTGAATGGGGAGCACTGAGGACACTCCACACAGCTGAGTGGTCTACATCCATCTTGGGAGATGAATTCCATGTTCCTATGTGTGGCCAGGACAAGGGTGGGCCACTGCCTTGGTCTCAGGGCACCCAGGAGAAGTGTAGATTGCTGTTTCCTGCCTTGAGGGGAGGATGTCTATCTTCCTGCCTCTCCACAAAGACTGGTGCAGAAATGCACTTTTCCAGGTGAGATAATTAGGCATCCACAGGGCCATGCCTGTGCAATGGAGCCAAAGCCCTCCTGCGGAAGCTCCTTTAGAGGTATTAGTCCTCACCACCACCAGGGGGAAGCAGTGCAGCGTACCTGCCCTTTATATGAAAGCAAAGTACTGGTGGAAGAGGTTGGCTGGGCTTTGGAGGGAGGCTTCAGCCCTGAGTATCCCTGAAAACCCATCCATTTTACACAATATAGGCAATGTGACTGGGGATTATGAGCTTTGCAAGAGTCAACAAAATGTTTGAATCAAAAATAAATAGATGTCTTTCTTTTTTTTAAATATTATGTTATGTTAGTCGCTATACAGTACATCATTAGTTTTTGATATAGTGTTCCATGATTCATTGTTTGCATATAACATCCAGTGCTCCATGCAATACATGCCCTTCTTAATACCCATCACCGGGTGAACCCATCCCCACATATGTAGCCACATTTTAAAAAGAATCAGGTGAAAAAAAATATGCATATGATCAAAAAGTTCTTTATATCTTAGTAATTGTGTCATTCAGTTCTTCTCAATACTTAATGCTTGCACTGAGAGAAAGAAAGCATTCCATTATTATTGTGGTTTTTTTCTTTAAGTTTTTAATTTAAATTCCAGTTAGTTAATATACAGTGTAAAATCAGTTCCAGGTGTAGAATTTAATCATTCATCACTTATATATGATACTTACTGCTCATCACAAGTGCCCTCCTTAATTCCCATCACCTATTTGACCCATTCCCCCCACCATCCTCCACTCCAGTAACCATCAGTTAGTTCTCTATAGTTAAGAGTCTATTTCCTGGTTTGCCTCTCTTTTATTCCCCCACTCCCCCACCATATTCATCTGTTTTATTTCTTAAATTCCGCATATGAGTGAAATCATATGGTATTTGTCTTTCTCTGACCGACCTGTTTTGCTTAGCATAATATTCTCTAGCTCCATCCATGTCATTGAAAATGGGAAGATTTCATTCTTTTTGATGGCTGAGTCTTCTTTATCCATTCATCAGTTGATGGACATTTGGGATCTTTGCATAATTTGGCTATTGTTGATAATGCTTCTATAAACATCAGAGTGCAAGTATCCCTTTGAATCAGTATTTTCATATCCTATGGGTAAATACCTGGTAGTGAATTGCTGGGTTGTAGGGTAGCTCTATTTTTAACTTTTTGAGGAACCTCTATACTGTTTATCAGAGTGGCTTCACCAGTTTGCATTCCTACCAACAGTATAAGAGGGTTCCCCTTTCTCTGCATTCTCGCCAACACCTGTTGCTTCCTGTGTTGTTAATTATAACCATTCTGACAGGTGTGAGGTGGTATCTCATCATGGTTTTGATTTGTGTTTCCCTGATGATGAGTGATGTTGAGCATCTTTTCAGGTGTCTATTGGCCATCTGGATGTCCTCCTTGGAAACATGTCTATTTATGTCTTCTGCCCATTCTTAACTGGATTATTTGTTTTTTGGGTGCTGAGTTTGATAAATTCTTTCTAGATTTGGATACTAACCCTTTATCAGATATGTTATTGCAAATATCTTCTCCCATTCCATAGGCTGCCTTTTAGTTTTGTTGATTATTTCTTTCACTGTGCAGAATCTTTTTATCTTGATGAAGGCCTGATAGTTAATTTTTGCTTTTGTTTCCCTTGCCTTTGAAGTCATGTCTAGCAAGAAGTTGCTGCAGCTGATGTCAAAAAGGTTGCTTCTTGTGTTCTCCTCTAGGATTTGGATGGATTCTTGTCTCACATTGAGGTTTTTCATTCATTTTGAATTTATTTTTGAGTATTGTGTAAGAAAGTGGTCCAGTTTCGTTCTTCTACATGTGGCTGTCCAGTTTTCCCACCATTTGTTGAAGAGACTGTCTTTTTCCCATTGGATATTCTTTCCTGCTTGTAGAATATTAGTTGACCATAGAGTTGTGGGTCCCTTTCTGGATTTTCTGTTCTGTTCCATTTATCTGTGTGTCTATTTTGTGCTGGTACCATACTGTGTTGATGATTATAACTTTGTAATATAGTTGAAATCTGAAATTGTGGTGTCTCCAGCTTTGTTTTTCTTTCTCAGGACTGCTTTGGCTGTTTGGGGTCTTTGGTGGTTCTGTACAAATTTTAGGATTGTTTGTTCTAGCCCTGTGAAAAATGCTGGTGGTATCTTGAGAGGGATTGCATTAAATGTGTAGATTGTTTTGGGTAGCATAGACATTTTAACAATGTTCATTCAAATGGTTTCTTCTTGCAATCCCTGAGTGTGGAATGGTTTTCTATTTCTTTGTGTCTTCTTCATTTTTTTTTTCATAAGTGTTCTGTAGTTTTCAGAGTACAAATATTTTATGTCTCTGGTTAGGTTTATCCCTAGTTATCTTATGGTTTTTGGTGCAGTTGTGAATGGGATTGATTCATTGATTACTCTTTCTGCTGCTTCATTATTGGTGTATAGAAATACAACAGATTTCTGTACATTGATTTTGTATTCTGCAACATTGCTGAATTCATGTATCAGTTCTAGGAATGTTTTGGTGGAGTCTCTTGGGTTTTCTACACAGAGTATCATGTCATCTGTGAATGGTGAAAGTTTGACTTCTTCCTTGGTGATTTGGATGCCTTTTATTTCTTTGTGTTGTCTGATTGCTGAGGCTAGGACTTCCAGTACTATGTTAAATAACAATGGTGGCAGTAGACATCCCTGTTGTGTTCCTTCCATAGAGGAAAAAGTTCTCAGTTTTCCCTAATGAGGATGATATTAGCTGTGGGTCTTTCTTACATGGGCTTTATGATGTTGAGGTGTGTTCCATCGATTCCACTTTATGGAGGGTTTTTATCAAGAATGGATGCAGTATTTATCAAATGCTTTTTCTGCATCTATTGAGAGAATCAATTGTTCTTATCCTTTCTTTTATTAATATGGTTTATCATGTTGATGGATCTGTGAATATTGAAACAGGAATAAATCCCACTTAATCATGGTAAATGATTCTTTTAATGTACTGTGTATTCAATTTGATAGTATTATTTTATTTAAATTCCATTAACCAACATACAGTATATCATTAGTTTCAGATGTAGAGTTCAAGAATTCATCAGTTGTGTATAACACCCAATGCTCATCACATCATGTGCCCTCCTTAATGCCCATCACCCAATTACCCCAAACTCCCCACACCTCCCCTCCAGCAACCCTCAGTTTGTTTCCTATAGTTAAGAGTCTCTCATGGTTTTTCTCCCTCTCTGATGAATTCCCATTCAGTTTTCCCTCCCTTCCCCTATGATTCTCTGTGCAGTTTCTTAAATTCCACATATGAGTGAACCATATGATAATTCTTTCTCTGATTGACTTATTTCACTCAGCATAATACCTTCCAGTTCTATCCATGTCAGTGTAAGTGGTAAGTATTCATCCTTTCTGATGGCTGAGTAATAGTCCATTGTATTTATGTATATATATATATATGTGTGTATATATATGCGTGTATATCTGTTAAGTCCGTCTTTTCCAATGTGTCATTCAAAGCCATTGTTTCTTTGTTGATATTCTGCTTGGATGGTCTGCTCATTGCTGTAAGGGAGTGTTAAAGCCCCCTACTATTATTGTATTATTATCAATGAGGTTTTTTTAATGTTTCTTATTAATTGATTTACATATTTGGGTGCTCCCAAGTTGGGGGCATAAATATTTACAATTGTTAGATCTTCTTGTTGGGTAGACACCTTCATTATGATATAGTGCTCTTCTTTATCTCTTGTTATAGTCTTAAAATCTAGTTTTTCTGATGTAAGTATGGCTACTCTGACTTTTTTTTTAATGCCCATTAGCATGATAAATACTTGTCCATCTCCTCCCTTTCAATCTGTAGGTGTCTTTAGGTCTAAAATGAATCTTTTGTAGGCAACATATAGATGGTCTTGTTTTTTTTTAATTCATTCTGATACCCTATATCTTTTGATTGCAGCATTTAGTCTGTTTAAATTTAGAGTAATTATTCATTGATATGAATTAAGTGCCATTATATTACCTGTAAAATTGGTGTTTCTGGAGATTTTTTCTGTTCCTTTCTAGTCTTTGTAGCTTTTGGTCTTTCTTTCCCACTCAAAGTCCCCTTTAATATTTCTTGTAGGCTGGTTTAGTTGTCACAAACTCCTTTAGTTTTTGTTTGTCTTGGAAACTCTTTATCTCTCTTATTCTGAATGACAACCCTACTGGGCTGCAGGTTTTTCCCATTCCACATGTTTAATATATCATGCCACTTTTTTTCTGGCCTGCCATATTACTGTGGATAGGTCTGCTACAAACCTGATCTGTCTTCCCTTGTAGGTTAAGGACCTTGTTCCCTTGTGGCTCTTAGGAGTCTTTCCTTACCTCTGTATTTTAATAATTTTACTACAATATGTTTTGGTGTTGGCCTGCTTTTATTGATTTTGATGGGAATTCTCTCTGTTTCCTGGATTTGAATGTCTGTTTCCTTCCCCAGAGTAGGAGAGTTTTCAGCTATAATTTGCTGAAATAAACCTTCTGCTTGTTTTCCCTCTCTTCTTCTTCTGGAACTCCTATGATATGAATGTTATTACAGTTTATGGAGTCATTGCATTTCCTAAGTCTGCATTCGTAATCCAATATTTTCCCCCTTTTCCTTTCAGCTGCACTATTTACTATAATTTTATCTTCTATATCACTTATTCATTCTTCTCCTTCTTCCATCCCTGTGGTCATTACACCAGTTGGTTTTGAATCACAGTTACAGCTATTTTATTCTATTTCATTTTTTTATTTTTTTAAATAATTTTTTATTATATTATGTTAGTCACCATACAGTACATCCCCGGTTTCTGATGTAAGGCTCAATGATTCATTAGTTGCGTATAACACCCAGTGCACCATGCAATACGTGCCCTCCTTACTACCCATCACTGGTCTATCCCATTCCCCCACCCGCCTCCCCTCTGAGGCCCTCAGTTTGTTTCTCATAGTCCATAGTCTCTCATGTTTCATTCCCCCTTCTGATTACCCCCCCTTTCTTTATCCCTTTCTTCTCCTACCAATCTTCCTAGTTCTTATGTTCCATAGATGAGAGAAATCATATGATAGTTGTCTTTCTCTGCTTGACTTATTTCACTTAGCATTATCTCCTCCAGTGCCGTCCATGTTGCAGCAAATGTTGAGAATTCGTTCTTTCTGATAGCTGAGTAATATTCCATTGTATATATGGACCACAACTTCTTAATCCAGTCATCTGTTGAAGGGCATCTCGGCTCCTTCCACAATTTAGCTATTGTGGACATTGCTTCTATGAACATTGGGGTGCATATGGCCCTTCTCTTCACTACGTCTGTATCTTTGGGGTAAACACCCAGTAGTGCAATGGCTGGATCATAGGGTAGCTCAATTTTTAACTTTTTAAGGGACCTCCACACTGTTTTCCAGAGTGGCTGTACCAACTTGCATTCCCACCAACAGTGTAGGAGGGATCCCCTTTCTCCACATCCTCTCCAACAATTGTTGTTTCTTGCCTTGTCTATTTTTGCCATTCTAACTGGCGTAAGGTGGTATCTCAGTGTGGTTTTGATTTGAATTTCCCTGATGGCTAATGATTTTGAACATTTTTTCATGTGTCTGTTAGCCATTTGTATGTCTTCATTGGAAAAGTGTCTGTTCATATCTTCTGCCCATTTTTTGATTTGTTTATTTGTTTCTCGTGTATTGAGTTTGAGAAGTTCTTTGTAGATCTTGGATACCAGTCCTTTATCTGTAGTGTCATTCACAAATATCTTCTCCCATTCCGTGGGCTGCCTCTTAGTTTTTCTGACTGTTTCCTTGGCTGTGCAGAAACTTTTAATCTTGACGAAGTCCCATAAATTCATTTTATCTTTTGTTTCTCTTGCGTTTGGGGATGTATCATGAAAAGGTTGCTTTGGCCGATGTTGTAGAGGTTGCTACCTATGTTCTCCTCTAGGATTATGATGGATTCCTGTCTCACATCGAGGTCTTTCATCCTTTTGGAGTTTATCTTTGTGTATGGTGTGAGAGAGTGGTCATGTTTCATTCTTTTGCATGTAACTGTCCAATTTTCCCACCACCATTTATTGAAGAGACTGTCTTTTGTCCACTGGATGTTTTTCCTGTTTTATCAAAGATTAGCTGTCCAAAGAGCCGAGGGTCCATATCTGGATTCTCTATTCTGTTCCACTGGTCTATGTGTCTGTTTTTGTGCCAGTACTATGCTGTCTTTGTGATCACAGCTTTGCAGTACAGCTCAAAATCCGGCAATGTGATGTGCCCAGCTTTGTTTTTCCTTTTCAACAATTCCTTGGCAATTCGGGGCCTTTTCTGGGTCCACACAAATTTAAGGGGTATTTGTTCCAGTTCTTTGAAAAATGTCCTCGGTATTTTGATCGGGATAGCATTGAATGTGTAGATTGCTCTGGGTAGCATGGACATTTTAACTATGTTATTTCTTCCGATCCGTGAGCATGTAATAATTTTCCATCTTTTTGTGTCTTCCTCAATGTCTTTCAAGAGTGATTTATAGTTTCCAGAATATAGATCCTTTACATCTCTGGTTAAGTTAATTCCAAGATAATGTATGATTTTTGGTGCTATTGTAAATGGAATGGATTCCCTAATTTCTCTTTCTTCAGTCTCATTGTTCTTGTATAGAAATGCAACTGATATCTGAGCATTGATTTTGTATCCCGCCACATTACTGAATTGCTCTGTAAGTTCTAGTAGTTTGGGGATCGATTATTTTGGGTTTTCCATATAGAGTATCATGTCATCTGTGAAGAGAGACAGTTTGACTTCTTCTTTGCCGATTTGGATACTTTTATCCCATTTTGTTGTCTGATTGCTGTTGCAAGGATTTCTAGTACTATGTTGAACAATAATGGCCAGAGTGGGCATCCTTGTTGTGTTCCTGATCTTAAGGGAAAGACTTCCAGCTTTTCCCCATTGGGAAGGGGGGAAGGCTTTTCATAGATGGTTTTTATGAGATTGAGGAATGTACCCTCTCCCACACTCTGAAGTGTTAATCAGGAAAGGATGATGTATTTTGTCAAATGCTTTTTCTGCATCTGTTGAGAGGCTCATATGATTCTTGATTATTTTCTTGTTGATATAATCTATCACACTGATCCATTTGCGAATGTTGAACCACCCTTGCATCCCAGGGGTGAATCCCACTTGGTCATGATGGATAATCCTTTTAATACTGTTGGATCCTATTAGCTAGGATCTTGTTGAGAATTTAGGCATCCATATTCATCAGGGATATCAGTCTGTAATTATCCTTTTTGATGGGGACTTTGCCTGGTTTGGAGATAAGGTCATACTGGCCTCATATAATGAGTTTGGTAGTTTTCCTTCTGTTTCTATTTTTTGAAACAGCTCCAGGGAATAGGTATTATTTCTTCTTTGAATGTTTGGTAGAATTCCCCAGGGAATCCATCAGGCCCTGCACTCTTGTTTTTTGGGAGGTTTTTGATCACTGCTTCAATCTCTTCATAATTAATTGGTCTGTTTAAAAAATCAATTTCTTCTTGTTTCAGTCTTGGTAGTTTATAGGTTTCAGGAAGGCATCCATTTCTTCCAGGTTGTTTAATTTATTGGCATAAAGCTGTTGATAAAAGTTTCTTATGATCTTTCCCATTTCATTGGTGTTGGTTGTGACCTCTCCCTTTTCATTCATAATTTTATTAATTTAGGTCTTTTCTCTATTCTTTTGGATAAGTTTTGCCAGTGGTTTATCTATTTTATTTATTCATTCAAAGAACCGGCTTCTAGTTCTGTCGATCTGCTGTACTGTGCTCCTGGTTTCTAATTCATTGATCTCTGCTCTAATCTTTTTTTTTTCATAATAATATTTTTATTATATTATGTTATTCACCATACAGTACATCCCTGGTTTTTGACGTAAAGTTCCATGATTCATTAGTTGCGTATAACACTAGTGCACCATGCAATATGTGCCCTCCATACTACCCATCACCAACCTATCTCTGCTCTAATCTTGATCAACTGCTTTCTCGTGCATGGATTAGGCCTGTTCTTCTTTTGCTGTTCCAGCATCTTGAGGTGAGAATATAAAAGCTACACTTTAGATTTTTCTATTCTTTTGAGTGAGACTTGGATGGCTATGTATTTTCCCCTTAGGACTACCTTTGCAGTGTCCCATAGGTTTTTGACCATTGTGTTTTCATTCTATTGGTCTCCATAAATTGTTTTAAATTTTTTAAAATATTTTTTATTATATTATGTTAGTCACAGTACAGTTCATCCCTGATTTTGATGTAAAGTTCGATGATTCATTAGTTGCGTATAACACCCAGTGCACCATCTAATATGTGCTGTCCTTACAACCCATCACCAGCCTATCCCATTCCCCCACCCCCACCCCTCTGATGCCCACAGTTTGTTTCTCAGAGTCCATCGTCTCTCATGCTTCATTCCCCCTTCTGATTACGCTCCCTTTCTTTATCCCTTTCTTCTCCTACTGATCTTCCTAGTTCTTATTCTCCATAAATGAGAAACGATATGGTAATTTTCTTTCTCTGCTTGACTTATTTCACTTAGCATTATCTCCTGGAGTGCCGTCCATGTTGCAGCAAATGTTGAGCAATCGTTCCTTTTTTTTTTTTGCTGTGGGCGGAGATTTTTTTTTCTTATATTATGTTAGTCACCATCCCTGGTTTCTGATGTAAAGTTCGATGCTTCATTAGTTGCGTATAACACCCAGTGCACCATGCCACACTTGCCCTCCTCACTACCCATCACCATTCCTTCCCATTCCCCCAGCCCCCCTCTCCTCTGAAGCCCTCAGTTTGTTTCTCAGAGTCCATAGTCTCTCATGCTTCATTCCCCCTTCTGATTACCCCCCCTTTCTTTATCCCTTTCTTCCCCTACCGATCTTCCTAGTTCTTATGTTCCATAGATGAGAGAAATCATATGATAATTGTCTTTCTCTGCTTGACTTATTTCACCTAACATTATCTCGTCCAGTGCCATCCATGTTGCAGCAAATGTTGAGAACTCGTTCTTTCTGATAGCTGAGTAATATTCCATTGTATATATGGACCACATCTTCTTAATCCAGTCATCTATTGAAAGGCATCTTGGTTCCTTCCACAATTTAGCCATTGTGGACATTGCTTCTATGAACATTGGGGTGCATATGGCCCTTCTCTTCACTATTTCTGTATCTTTGGGGTAAATACCCAGTAGTGCAATGGCTGGGACATAGGGTAGCTCAATTTTTAACTTTTTAAGGGACCTCCACACTGTTTTCCAGAGTGGCTGTACCAACTTGCATTCCCACCAACAATGTAGGAGGGATCTCCTTTCTCCACATCCTTTCCAGCAATTGTTGTTTCTTGCCTTGTCAATTTTTGCCAATCTAACTGACGTAAGGTGGTATCTTAGTGTTTTTTTGATTTGAATTTCCCTGATGGCTAATGCTTTTGAACATTTTTTCGTGTGTCTGTTAGCCATTTGTATGTCATCATTGGAAAAGTGTCTGTTCATATCTTCTGCCCATTTTATGATTTGTTTATTTTTTTTTCACTTATTGAGTTTGAGAAGTTCTTTGTAGATCTTGGATACCAGTCCTTTATCTGTAGTGTCATTCACAAATATCTTCTCCCATTCTGTGGGCTGCCTCTTAGTTTTTTTGACAGTTTCCTTGGCTGTGCAGAAGATTTTAATCTTGATGAAGTCCCACAACTTCATTTTATCTTTTGTATCTCTTGCCTTTGGAGATGTGTCATGAAAAAGGTTTTGTGGCCAATGTCGTAGAGGTTGCTGCCTATGCTCTCCTCTAAGATTTTAATGGATTCCTGTCTCACATCGAGGTCTTTGATCCATTTAGAGTTTATATTTGTGTATGGTGTGAGAGAGTGGTCAAGTTTCATTCTTTTGCTTGTAGCTGTCCAATTTTCCCAGCACCATTTATTGAAGACTGTCTTTTTTCCACTGGATGTTTTTTCCTGCTTTATCAAAGATTAGCTGCCCAAAGAGCCGAGGGTCCATTTCTGGGTTCTCTATTCTGTTCCATTGGTCTATGTGTCTGTTTATGTGCCAGTAGTATGCTGTCTTTGTGATCACAGCTTTGCAGTACAGCTTGAAATCTGGCATTGTGATGTCCCCAGCTTTTTTTTCCTTTTCAACAATTCTTTGGCAATTCGGGGCCTTTTCTGTGTCCACACAAATTTAAGGGGTATTTGTTCCAGTTCTTTGAAAAATTTCCTTGGTGTTTTGATTGGGATAGCATGGAATGTGTAGATTGCTCTGGGTAGCATGGACATTTTAACTATGTTATTTCTTCCGGTCCGAGAGCATGGAATGTTTTTCCATCTTTTTGTGTCTTCTTCAATGTCTTTCAAGAGTGATTTGTAGTTTCCAGAATATAGATCCTTTACATCTCTGGTTAAGTTAATTCCAAGATAATGTATGATTTTTGGTGCTATTGTAAATGGAATGGATTCCCTAATTTCTCTTTCTTCAGTCTCATTGTTCTGTATAGAAATGCAACTGATTTCTGAGCATTGATTTTGTATCCCGCCACATTACTGAGTTGCTCTATAACTTCTAATAGTTTTAGAGTGGATTCTTTTAGGTTTTCCATATAGAGTATCATGTCATCTGCAAAGAGAGACAGTTTGACTTCTTCTTTGCCAATTTGAATACCTTTTATCCCTTTTTGTTGTCTGATTGCTGTTGCAAGGACTTCTAGTACTAAGTTGAGTAATAATGGCGAGAGTGGACATCCTTGTCGTGTTCCTGATCTTCTTTTTTTTCTTTTTTTTATATTATGTTAGTCACCATACAGTACATCCCCGGTTTCTGATGTAAGGCTCAATGATTCATTAGTTGTGTATAACACCCAGTGCAACATGCAATACGTGCCCTCCTTACTACCCATCACCAGCCTATCCCATTCCCCCACCCGCCTCCCCTCTGAGGCCCTCAGTTTGTTTCTCATAGTCCATAGTCTCTCATGTTTCATTCCCCCTTCTGATTACCCCCCCTTTCTTTATCCCTTTCTTCTCCTACCCATCATCCTAGATCTTATGTTCCATAGATGAGAGAAATCATATGATAGTTGTCTTTCTCTGCTTGACTTATTTCACTTAGCATTATCTCCTCCAGTGCCGTCCATGTTGTAGCAAATGTTGAGAACTCATTCTTTCTGATAGCTGAGTAATATTCCATTGTATATATGGACCACAACTTCTTAATCCAGTCATCTGTTGAAGGGCATCTCGGCTCCTTCCACAATTTAGCTATTGTGGACATTGCTGCTATGAACATTGGGGTGCATATGGCCCTTCTCTTCACTACGTCTGTATCTTTGGGGTAAACACCCAGTAGTACAATGGCTGGATCATAGGGTAGCTCAATTTTTAACTTTTTAAGGGACCTCCACACTGTTTTCCAGAGTGGCTGTACCAACTTGCATTCCCACCAACAGTGTAGGAGGGATCCCCTTTCTCCATCCTCTCCAACAATTGTTGTTTCTTGCCTTGTCTATTTTTGCCATTCTAACTGGCGTAAGGTGGTATCTCAGTGTGGTTTTGATTTGGATTTCCTTGATGGCTAATGATTTTGAACATTTTTTCATGTGTCTGTTAGCCATTTGTATGTCTTCATTGGAAAAGTGTCTGTTCATATCTTCTGCCCATTTTTTGATTTGTTTATTTGTTTCTCGTGTATTGAGTTTGAGAAGTTCTTTGTAGATCTTGGATACCAGTCCTTTATCTGTAGTGTCATTCACAAATATCTTCTCCCATTCCATGGGCTGCCTCTTAGTTTTTCTGACTGTTTCCTTGGCTGTGCAGAAACTTTTAATCTTGATGAAGTCCCATAAATTCATTTTATCTTTTGTTTCTCTTGCCTTTGGGGATGTGTCATGAAAAAGCTTGCTTTGACCGATGTCGTAGAGGTTGCTGCCTATGTTCTCCTCTAGGGTTTTGATGGATTCCTGTCTCACATCAAGGTCTTTCATCCATTTGGATTTTATTTTTGTGTATGGTGTGAGATAGTGGTCAAGTTTCATTCTTTTGCATGTAGCTGTCCAATTTTCCCAGCACCATTTATTGAAGAGACTGTCATTTTCCCACTGGATGTTTTTTCCTGCTTTATCAAATATTAGTTGCCCAAAGAGCCGAGGGTCCATTTCTGGGTTCTCTATTCTGTTCCCTTGGTCTGTGTGTCTGTTTTTGTGCCAGTACCATGCTGTCTTTGTGATCACAGCTTTGTAGTACAGCTCGAAATCTGGCATTGTGATGCCCCCAGCTTTGTTTTTCCTTTTCAACAGTTCCTTGGAGATTCGGGGCCTTTTCTGGTTCCATACAAATTTAAGGACTATTTGTTCCAGTTCTTTGAAAAATGTCCTCGGTATTTTGATCGGGATAGCATTGAAAGTGTAGATTGCTCTGGGTAGCATGGACATTTTAACTATGTTAATTCTTCCGATCCATGAGCATGGAATATCTTTCCATCTTTTTATGTCTTCCTCAATGTCTTTCAAGAGTGATTTATAGTTTCTAGAATATAGGTCCTTTACGTCTCTGGTTAAGTTAATTCCAAGGTAATGTATGGTTTTTGGTGCTATTGTAAATGGGATGGATTCCCTAATTTCTCTTTCTTCGTTCTCGTTATTCGTGTATAGAAATGCAACTGATTTCTGAGCATTGATTTTGTATCCCGCCACGTTACTGAATTGCTCTATAACTTCTAATAGTTTGGGAGTGGCTTCTTTTGGGTTTTCCATATAGAGTATCATGTCATCTGCGAAGAGAGACATTTTGACTTCTTCTTTGCAGATTTGAATACCTTTGATCCCTTTTTGTCGTCTGATTGCTGTTGCAAGGACTTCTAGTACTATGTTGAATAATAGTGGCGAGAGTGGGCATCCTTGTCGAGTTCCTGATCTTAAGGGAAAGGCTTCCAGCTTTTCCCTGTTGAGAATAATATTTGCAGTTGGCTTTTCATAGATGGCTTTTATGAGATTGAGAAATGTACCTTCTATTCCTACACTCTGAAGGGTTTTAATCAGGAAAGGATGCTGTATTTTGTCAAATGCTTTTTCGGCATTGATTGAGAGGATTATATGGTTCCTGAGTGTTTTCTTGTTGATATTATGTATCATGCTGATTGATTTGCGAATATTGAACCACGCTTGCATCCCAGGTATGAATCCCACTTGATCTTGATGGATAATCCTTTTAATGTACTGTTGGATTCTATTAGCAAGTATCTTGTTGAGGATTTTGGCGTCCATATTCATTAGGGAGATCGGTCTGTAATTCTCCTTTTTGATGGGGTCTTTGTCTGGTTTGGGGATCAAGGTAATATTGGCCTCATAGAATGAGTTTGGTAGCTTTCCTTCTGTTTCTATTTTTTGAAATAGCTTTAGGAGAATAGGTATTATTTCTTCTTTGAATGCTTGGTAGAATTCCCCAGGAAAACTGTCCAGGCCTGGAGTTTTGTTATTTTGAAGGTTGTTTATCACTGACTCAATTTCTTCATAATTAATTGGCCTGTTTAAGAAATCAATTTCTTCCGGTTTCAATCTTGGTAGTTTATAGGTTTCCAGGAAGGATTCTATCTCTTCCAGATTGCTTAGTTTATTGGCATATAGCTGTTGATAAAAATTTCTAATAATCCTTCCAATTTCCATGGTGTTTGTCGTGACCTCTCCCTTTTCATTCATAATTTTAATAATCTGGGTCCTTTCTCTTTTCTTTTGGATAAGTCTTGCCAGTGGTCTGTCAATTTTATTGATTCTCTCAAAGAACCAGCTTCTAGTCCTGTTGATCTGCTCTACTGTACTTCTGGTTTCTGCTTGATTGATTTCAGCTCTAATTTTGGTCAACTGCTTCCTCATGCATGGATTAGGCCTGTCCCTGTGTTGCTGTTCCAGCTTCTTGAGGTGAGAATATAAAAACTGCATTTTAGATTTTTCTATTCTTTTGAGTGAGGCTTGGATGGCTATGTATTTCCCCCTTAGGACTGCCTTTGCAGTATCCCATAGGTTTTGGACCTTTGTATTTTCATTCTCATTGGTCTCCATAAATTGTTTAATTTCATTTTTGATTTCCTGGTTTATCGAGTCATTCCTGAGCAGGATGGTTCTTAGTCTCCAAGTGTTTGAATTTCTTCCAAATTTTTCCTTGTGGTTGAGTTCCAATTTCAGAGCGTTGTGGTCTGAGAATATGCAGGGGATAATTTCAATCTTTTGGTATCGGCTGAGACCTGTTTTGTGTCCCAGAACATGGTCTATTCTTGAAAATGTTCCATGGGCATTAGAATAGAATGAGTATTCTTTGGTTCTGGGGTGTAGTGTTCTATATATATCTAAGAGGTCCAACTCGTCGAGTATGGCATTCAAAGCCTTTGATTCTTTGCTTAGTTTTTGCCAGGGTGTTCTGTCTATTTCTGAGAGTGGAGTGTTGAGGTCCCCTACTATTAATGTATTTTTATCTATATGTCTCTTTATTCTGGTTAAGAGTTGGCTTGTGTATCTTGCTGCTCCCCTGTTGGGGGCATATATATTTATAATTGTCATATCCACTTGTTGAATACTTCCTTTAAGAATAATATAGTGCCCTTCTGCGTCTCTAACTATAGTCTGTAGTTTAAAATCCAATTTATCTGATATGAGAATTGCTACCCCAGCTTTCTTTTGAGGCCCATTTGCGTGAAAGATGGTACTCCATCCCCTTACTCTCAGTCTGAATGCATCTTTGGGTTCGAAATGAGTCTCTTGTAGACAGCAAATGGATGGGTCATATCTTTTTATCCAATCTGCAACCCTGTGGCGTTTATGGGATGGTTCAAACCATTTACATTAAGACTGATTACTGAGAGATATGATTTTAATGATGCCATATTGCCAGTAATGTGATTGTTGTATTGGCTGTGACTTTCTGTTCTGTATCACTCTTGGGGCCTTTTTACTTTTATAGAACCCCCCATAATATCTCCTGTAGGGCTGGTTTCATGGTTACGAAATTGGTTAGTAACTGGCGATTCTGAAATGTCTTCATTTCTCCATCAATTCTGAATGACAGCCTTGCTGGATAAAGGATCCTTGGCTGCATGTTTTTCTCTGAAAGAGCTTTAAATATGCTCCCCCAGCCCTTTCTCTCATTCCAGGTCTGTGTAGACAGGTCTGACGTAATTCTGATGCCTTTGCCTTGGTACGTGAGAAATTTCTTTGCCCTGGCCGCTTTCAATACTGTACCCTTGGATCTAATATTTGCGAAATGCACTATGACGTGACGTGGCGTAGGTTTGTCGTGGTTGAGCTTGGGAGGGGTCCTCTCTGCCTCTTGGACACGAATGTTTGTTTCCCTTGCTAGTGTAGGGAAGTTTTCAGCTACAATTTGTTCAAATATCTCTTCTAGTCCTCTGTTTTTCTCCACCCCCTCAGGGATGCCGATGATTCTAACATTGGATCGTTTTGTTGAGTCAGTAATCTCCCGTAACCTACATTCGTGGGTGTGGATTTTTTTAAGACCATCTTCTATTTTCATTTTTTCCTCTATTAACCCATCCTCCAATTCACTAACCCGTTCCTCTGCTTCTGTGACCCTGGCTGTCAGAGCCTCTAGTTTTGCCTGTATTTGGCTCATAGAATTTTTAATTTCTGTCAAATTCGCTCTCATTTCTGTCCTTAGGGATTCTATATTCTCAGTAAACTTTTCGTTAATAGTTTTTTCAATTCTACTCATCATTTTGACCATCATTACTCTGAATTCCATTTCTGATACTTTGGTTACATCCATATCCATTATTTCTGTGGCAGAGGCCACAGACTCACTGTCTTTTCTTTGCTGGGGGGGGGCTTCTCCTTCTTGTCATTCTGATGAGGAGAGGCTGCGGGGTTGTCCAGAGCCCCAATTATTGACTGGGTCCCAGGCCGTGCCCCTTGTTTTATAGGGATCTTAGGGATGTGGGCTTCTTCTTTAAAGATTTTATTTATTTATTTATGTGGCAGCCAACCAGCGAGAGAGGGAACAGAAGCAAGGGAGTGGGAGAGGAAGAAGCAGGCTCCCAGCAGAGGAGCCCGATGAGGGACTCCTTTCCGGAACGCTAGGATCACGCCCTAAGCCGAAGACAGGCGCTCAATGACTGCGCCACCCAGGCGCCCGGGTTGTGGGCTTCTTGATTTTTCAGCCTGCCTTCTGGGGGAGGGGCCTGCCGCGCCGATACTCAGGCAACCCTGTTTGGGTAGAGTCTCCGCGTCCCCTGCGAGGGGGGATGGTGATGGGCACTCTCTGAGCCGGTATTTCCAGGCTTTTGTTCTCTGGCGGCTTTCCCTGGCGGTCTGCTGTGCCTCTTCTGAGAGTCAGAGCAGCAGCGGCTGAATTTCAGCCTCTGTCACGGAACAGAGGGATTGTGGCCCGTTTTCTACTAATGTTCTGGCCACTTTAACTCTGTTACTGTTGGTGCTGCTCAACCCTGCAGCGTCCCGGGATGTGCGCCCCACACCCGGTGTCCCAGCCCTCACTTTCAGGGCCGGCTCGTCTCTGTCCTTTGTGTTTCTAATGCCGCCAGCCGCCCCGCGCGCGCTCCGGAAGCTCCCGGTCTCAGTCTGGATCCAGTGAGCGCACTGGGATTCCGGTGTTCCGCGAGATGCCTGGTGGCGCACGCACCTAGCTCACGGTCTCAGTCTGCCATTTTGCGGGTGCCGTCCTCAAACCCCGCCCGCTCTCCCGTGCAAGTGGCTACCGCTTCCCGGCGCCCGAACGCGGCGCCTCCCTCCCTCTTCCATTTATCTTCCGATATCTGTGCACGGTTTCATGGCTCCCCTCTTCGTACCTCAATACTCAGCGCTGGAGATGTTCATTTGTAGAGATCCAGATGCATCTTCCTGCGTCTCAGGCTGGTTCCGTGGTTGTTTAGGCTGGTCTGGTACCTATCCAGCTCGACTCAGAGGACCGGCTGAAAAAAGTGTCTCCTACTCCTCCGCCATCTTAACCGGAAGTCCTGTCGTGTTCCTGATCTTAAGGGAAAGGCTTCCAGCTTTTCCCCATTGAGAATGATATTTGCTGTAGGCTTTTCATAGATGGTTTTTATGAGATTGAGGAATGTATCCTCTATCCCTACACTCTGAAGGCTTTTAATCAGGAAAGGATGCTGTATTTTGTCAAATGATTTTTCTGCATCTATTGAAAGAATCATATGATTTTTGGCTTTTTTCTTGCTGATAAAATTTATGATACTGATAGTTTTGCGAGTGTAAAACCACGCTTGCTTCCCTGGGATGAATCCCACTTGGTCATGATGGATAATCCTTTTTTTTTTTTTTTAAGATTTTATTTATTTATTTGACAGAGATAGAGACAGCCAGCGAGAGGGAGCACAAGCAGGGGGAGTGGGAGAGGAAGAAGCAGGCTCATAGTGGAGGAGCCTGATGTGGGGCTCGATCCCAGAATGCCGGGATCACGCCCTGAGTCGAAGGCAGACGCTTAACCACTGTGCCACCCAGGCGCCCCATGATGGATAATCCTTTTAATGTACTGTTGGATTCTATTAGCCAGGATCTTGTTGAGAATTTTGGCATCCATATTGATTAGACAAATCTGTCTGTAATTCTCCTTTTTGATGGGGTCTTTGCCTCGTTGGGGATCAAGGTAATATTGGCCTCATAGAATGAGTTTGGTAGTTTTCCTTCTGGTCTATTTTTTGAAATAGCTTTAGGAGAATAGGTATGATTTCTTCTTTGAATGTTTGGTAGAATTCCCCAGGAAAACCGTCTGGTCCTGGAGTTTTGTTTTTTGGAAGGTTTTTTATCCCTGTTTCAATCTCCTCATAATTAATTGGCCTGTTTAAAAAATCAATTTCTTCCTGCTTCAGTCTTGGTAGTTTATAGGTTTCCAGGAAGTCCTCCATTTCAGCCAGATTGCTTAATTTATTGTCATAAATCTGTTGATAAAAGTTCCTTTTTTTAAAAGATTTTATTTATTTATGTGACACAGAGATAGCCAGCGAGAGAGGGAACACAGCAGGGGAGTGGGAGAGGAAGAAGTAGGCGCCCAGCAGAGGATCCCGATGTGGGACTCGATCCCGGAATGCCGGGATCACGCCCTGAGCTGAAGGCAGACGCTTAATGACTGCGCTACCCAGGCGCCCCTCTTGATAAAATTTTCTAATAATCCTTCCAATTTCATTGGTGTTGGTTGTGACCTCTCCCTTTTCATTCATAATTTTATTAATTTGGGTACTTTCTCTATTCTTTTAGATAAGTCTGGCCAGTGGTCTGTCAATTTTATTTATTCTTTCAAACAACCAGCTTCTAGTTCTGTTGATCTGCTCTACTGTACTCCTGGTTTCTAATTCATTGATTTCTGCTCTCATCTTGATCAACTGCTTTCTTGTGCGTGGATGAGGCCTGTCCTTCTATTGCTGTTCCAGCTCATTGAGGTGAGAAAATAAATACTGCATTTTAGATTTTTCTATTCTTTTGAGTGAGGCTTGGATGGCTATGTATTTTCCCCTTAGGACTGCCTTTGCAGTATCCCATAGGTTTTGGACCATTGTGTTTTCATTCTCATTGGTCTCCATAAATTGTTTAAATTGATTTTTAATTTTCCTGGTTTACCCAATCATTCTTGAGCAGGATGGTTCTTAGTTTCCAAGTGTTTGAGTTTCTTCAAAATTTTTCCTTGTGATTGAGTTCCAGTGTCAAAGCACTGTGATCTGAGAATATGCAGGGAATTATTTCAGTCTTTTGGTATCAGTTGAGACCTGTTTTGTGACCCAGAACATGGTCTATTCTGGAGAATGTTCCATGTGCATTAGAATAGAATGAATATTCTTTTGTTCTGGGGTGTAGTGTTCTATAAATATCTATGAGGTCCATCTGGTATAGTATGGCATTCAAAGCTCTTGTTTCTTTGTTGATTTTCTGCTTAGGTTATCTGTCTGTTGCTGAGAGTGGGGTGTTGAGGCCCCCCACTATTAATGTGTTTTTATCTACATGTCTCTTTACTCTAGTTAAGTGTTGGTTTGTGTATCTAGCTGCTCCCCTGTTTGGGGCATAGATATTTCTAACTGTCATATCCACTTGTTGGATACATCCTTTAATAATAATATACTGCCCTTCTTTATCTCTAACTACAGTCTTTAGTTTAATATCCAATCTGTCTGATATGAGAATTGCTACCCCAGCTTTCTTTTGAGGTCCATTGGCATGAAGGATGGTTTTCCCTCCTTTTACTTTCAGTCTGGATGTATCTTTAGGTTCAAAATGAGTCTCTTGTAGACAGCAAATGGATGGGTCATGTCTTTTTATCCAATCTGACACCCTGTGGCATTTATGGAAGCATTTAGGCCATTCACATTGAGAGTGATTATTGAGAGATATGATTTTAATGATGTCATGTCGCCTGTAAATTCTTTGTTTCTGTAGATTGTGACTTTCTGTTCTGTATCCCTTTTGGGGCTTTTTTACTTTTATAGAACCCCCCTTAATATCTCCTGTAGGGCTGGTTTCATGGTTATGAAATTGGTCAGTGACTGGCGATTCTGGGAGGTCCTTATCTCTCCACCAATTCTGAATGACAGCCTTGCTGGATAAAGGATCCTTGGCTGCATGTTTTTCTCTGAAAGAGCTTTAAAAATGCCCCCTCCCAACCCTTTCTCTCATTCCAGGTCTGTGTTGACAGGTCTGATGTGATCCTGATACTTTGGCTTGGTACGTGAGAAATTTCTTTGCCCTGGCCGCTTTCAATACTGTATCCGTGGGTCTAATATTTGCGAATTGCACTATGACGTGACGTCACTATGACGTGACGTGGTGTAGTTTTGTCATGGTTGAGCTTGGGAGGGGTCCTCTCTGCCTCTTGGACATGAATGCTTGTTTCCTTTGGTAGATTAGGGAAGTTTTCAGCTACAGTTTGTTCAAATATCTCTTCTAGACCTCTCTTTTTCTCCACCCCCTCCATCCTCCACAGGGGATGCTGATGATTCTGATATTGGAACGTTTCATGAGTCAGTAATCTACCGTAACCTACATTCTTGAGATTGGATTTTTTTGAGCAAGTTTCTGTTTTAGCTTTCTCTTCTACCATTCCATCCCCCAATTCGCTGATTCGTTCTTCTGCCTCATTCACCCTGGCCGTCAGAGCCTCTAGTTTTGACTGCATTTGGCTCATAGAATTTTTAATTTCTGCCAGATTTGCTCTCATTTCCGCCCTTAGAGATTCTATATTCTCGTTAATATTTTTGTTAATTTTTTTTCAAGTCTACCCATCATCTTGACCAGTGTTACTCTGAACTCCATTTCTGATAATTTGCTTATATCCAAATCCATCAGTTCTGTGGCAGAGGCCACAGACTCGTTATCTTTCTTTGCTGGGGGGGATTTCTCCTTCTCATCATTCTGATGAGGAGAGGTTGCGGGGTTGCCCAGAGCCCAAATTATTGACCAGGAACCAGAGAGTGTGCACTTGTTTTATAGGGACCTTAGGGATGTGGGCTTCCTGATTTTTCAGCCTGCCTTCTGGGGGAGTGGCCTGCCATGCTGTTACTCAGGCAACCCTGTTTGGGTAGAGTCTCCCTGTCCCCTGTGAGGGGGGATGGGGACGAACACAATGTGAGCCGGTATTTCCAGGCTTTTGTTCTCTGGCTGCTTTCCCTGGTGGTTTGCTGTGCCTCTTCTGAGAGTCAGAGCAGCAGTGGCTGAATCTCAGCCTCTGTCTCAGAACAGAGAGATCGCAGTCCGCTCTCCACTGAGCTCTTCTGGCCACTTTAACTCTGTTTTTGTTGGTGCTGCTAAACCCTGCAGCATCCGGGATGTGCACCCCACAGCCAGCATCCCAGCCCTCAGTTCCAGGGTCAGCACATCTCTGTCCTTTGTGTTTCTAACACCGCCAGCTGCCTGGCTGTGACCTTTTCTTGTTCTTTCTTTTTGGATCAGTTCTGCCATCTTGGCATATCATGTAGGTCTCTGTCTTCTGTGTGTTAGGGATGCATGCTATGTTTGCTGCTCCTGAGAGTAATGGCTTTATGAAGAAGAGACCTTATACTGCCCAGGGCCTGTTGCTTCAGGAATTGTTTCTGGTATATGCTTTCTGCACTCTGCTGTTGTGTTTTTGCTGCTCTTTCCTGCAGGTCAGTCCTCTGCAGAATTTCTCTTTGCCTGCACTGGGGAGTGTTTGAACCTTGTCCACTGTGTGGTGAGTTTTAAATAGTTGTGTTTTGATCTGCTTGTTAAAAAAAGCTGGATCCTATTTCCCCTAGAGCTGAAGCTTTGCAGATGTCTATGGTCAGTAGAGTTGGTGCATCTGTATGTGGGGGTGTGTGTGGGGGGGGTGTGCCGCTGTTCTGAGGAAGGGACCTGCTGCCCTGATTCTCTGGAAGTCTTGCCCTAGTGGAACTGTACCTGCAGGGCACAGTGGCACAATGTTTGGTGTAAGTGGCTCCAGCCTCCTCAGGAGCACTGTATTTCTCACTGCAGTGGGTCAGTGGCATCAGCCCACTCTCTTGTCCCTGGATTGGGGCATTTGCAGCTGCCACTATTCAGGAAGGCCCTCACAGAAGAGCACACAATCTCCCCTCTTGTGTGCCTGGCTTCTGTCAGAACCCTGCCTTCACCCTGTCTGTGTCCAGGTTGTCTGTCCACCTAAAAGTGCAGTGCTCCTATGTTTTATCTCAAGCATGCTGGCTGGGCTTCAAAACTCCAAATCTTAGGCCTGGTGGGACACAGACCCATGCTGATCCTCTGGGGTAGTGTCTCACTGTGCTGGGGCTAGTACTGGTTTTTTCATAAAGGCAGTTGCAGGAATGTGTAGGAGCTTGGAGTTTAGAGTAACGTGAAATGAAAAGCCAATGTCCAGGCTGGCTCTCCTCAGGAGGTGTCTCTGCTCCTATGCTAATGAGCAGAGCTCACTGGCTCTTTTGTACCCAGAGAGGCCATGCCATCTCTCCCAAATGCTCTCCAAGAAGGGGAACTGTCTCTCCTGGTGTGACCCAGGGGATCCTCAGACCATGCTTCCTGCTCCTGGCCTCTACCTTGCTTCTCCACAGGAATGCCTCTGCACCCACCAAGCTCCACCCTGGTGATGGTGTGGACTTCTAAAACATCAGACTTTGAGCTCCATTGCTTATAAAAACTTGCAATAATCAGCCCCTTTCGTTTTCTCTGTCAGTGATTTTGGGGAAGTGTTTTTCTTGTGCAATGCCCGTGCCCTGTTCTCTCTTTCTCTGTCCTTTCCACCTGATCAGGGCCCCCTCTCCTCTGCAGCTTCCATGACTCTTTTTTCCCCTAAATCATCTCTCTGCACCGCTTGTCTTCCATGATGTGGCCTCTTCTCTCCCACTAGTTGTGCAGTTTATTCTCTCAATCTTCACATAGATTTCTTAGGTGTTCATAATGAGTTGATATTTATCTAGTTGCGTCAAGATCAAGGCAAGCATAGGGTCCTCCTACTTCTCCACCACCATAACTCCTCCCCTGCCTATAGGTTGTTAATCACCCTAACACATCTTTGTTTTCTCATTGGAGATTGCCCTTACTTCCTATAAACCAAAATGAAATGGAAAATATGCTTTATGCAGGATCTAGTTATTTTGTTGTGGAAGGCCCTTCAGAGTATCTAGTCTGCCACACTGCCAGAAGCAGAAGTCCCCTTATAGTTTTTACACAATTTTCATAGGCTCCACTTGAAACCTGTGGACCCAGTTCTCTGAAATTAGGTGGATAAATCTATATGGTGACTAACATAATATAATAAAAAATATTATTATAATAAAAAAATAAAAACTGCTTCTGAGATAATTATTACAATAAACCAGAGTTAAGAATTTCTACCCCGTAACTTGTTCATGTCGAGTGGGTGAGACATAATGAGAGGTGAGGGCTGACACAGAGGAGGTGCCAGGGCTCTGGTTCCTGGCTCAGTTCCTGGGAGCACATGCTTTTCCCTTCTCACCCACACAGTCTCCAGTGGCCTTCCTCCATTTATTAGTAACCTGAAGTTGGCCTTCCTATGTGAACTTACATGTGAACAGAGACTTAACACTCTAAAATTAGAGCCTACCTACCTACCTAAATCCTGCTTGTTTTTTAAGGGCATTGCAAAAAGACATTTTGTTTGAAAACTTTTCTGATCCATCTCTGCCAAGTATAAAAATATGATATCTACTCTCTTCATGTTTTTATAATTCTGGGAATCTTGCGCAATATTTTCTCAACCAGATGAAAGGGTATGGGGCATGTCAAATTCATCATCACAGTCCTATAGCCCTTAGCCCACCATGTCAATAGTGATTGAAAGGGACACAGAACCCAGTTACACAGGAAGGTTTTATTGGTGCATTAAGATAGATGGGGCAATGGACAGATGGAAGAGATAAAAGTAGCTCTGAAACCCCCATAAACTGAGGAGAATTTGGCATAAATGGGTGACAGCTCTGTGTCTTCCTGTTCTGAGGGTGTCAGCACAGCAGAGCAGCTCAGAGAGGAATTTAGGATAAAAAGCATCTTACAGAAATGTCTTCATTGAGAAAGACCTAAGAGAGAAACACCATGATTAAGAACTAATGTCCAGAGACATGCCAGCTGGACTGGTCAGGGCAGGACAAGCCAACACCTCTGCAGCTGTCTTCTTCCAGTACTGGGCACTGGAGTCTGGGGCTGGGACATTCATGGATTGTTGCTCTTGAAGTAAGAATATAGCCCCCTGGCTGTGAGGCCTCGCTTCCCTCCTGGCTGGGCTGCCTCCTGGCCCTGGGCTGAAGGCATGCCAGTATGCAGGCTGCTCTGGTCCTGCCTTGGGATCTCCATCTCCCTTGTGTGGTCATCTACCCACTCCTGGGTAACCACTGTGTGTTCTCTCTCTCCTTGCCTGCCTGTCACACTGTACCTTGGGTGAGTGGTGCTCCAGTCCTGTCTGCCTGTCAGAGTGCTTGCCCCAGCCTGGGCCTGTCCTTCCAGCTTTCTCTCTCCTGACTCATAATGGCTCACTGGTGTCCATCTGTGACCTCTGCCTGACTGCCTCTGGGTCCGTCCCTCATCTCTATCCCCTATGTGACTTGCAGTCTGGCTCCTGTCCTGCTCCATGGTCTGGGTGTGTGTCTGGGTTTGTGACCCTGCCTGTGTCTGAATGTGTTCTCCTGTCACCACTTCACTTGTTTGGCACCTGTTTTGACCCTGGACCTCAGTCCCTCTGGTCTGACCGTGGGTGGACTCCTGTGGCTGAATGCTAGGGCTTCCTATATGACGGCTCCTGTCCTGCTCCACAGCCCGGGTGACACCTCCCGGTGTCTGAACACGTTCTCCTGTCACTGTCTGGCTTGTCTGGCTCCTGTCTTGATTCTGGACCTCAGTCTCTCTGGCCTGGCCATGGGTGGACTCCTGTGGCTGTGTGCTAGGGCTTCCTATCTGACGGCTCCTGTCCTGCTGTATGGCCTGGGTGACACCTCCCGGTGTCTGAACATGTTCTCCTGTCACTGTCTGGCTTGTCTGGCTCCTGTCTTGATTCTGGACCTCAGTCTCTCTGGCCTGGCCATGGGTGGACTCCTGTGGCTGTGTGCTAGGGCTTCCTATCTGACAGTTCCTGTCCTGCTCCACAGCCCGGGTGACACCTCCCGGTGTCTGAACACGTTCTCCTGTCACTGTCTGGCTTGTCTGGCTCCTGTCTTGATTCTGGACCTCAGTCTCTCTGGCCTGGCCATGGGTGGACTCCTGTGGCTGTGTGCTAGGGCTTCCTATCTGACGGCTTCTGTCCTGCTCCACAGCCTGGGTGTCACCTCCCAGTGTCTGAACATGTTCTCCTGTCACTGTCTGGCTTGTCTGGCTCCTGTCTTGATTCTGGACCTCAGTCTCTCTCGTCTGGCCATGGGTGGACTCCTGTGGCTGTGTGCTAGGGCTTCCTATCTGACGGCTTCTGTCCTGCTCCACAGCCTGGGTGGCACCTCCCGGTGTCTGAACATGTTCTCCTGTTACTGTCTGGCTTGTCTGGCTCCTGTCTTGATTCTGGACCTCAGTCTCTCTGGTCTGGCCATGGGTAGACTCCTGTGACTGTGTGCCAGGTCTTCCTATGTGATGGCTTCTGTTCTGTTCCACAGTCTGGGTTGCATGTGTCTGGTTTTGAGTTCCAGTTCCAGTCACTGGTTCACTTATCTGGTGTGTTCTGTCCTGTTCCCTGGTCTGTGACTGTCTCTCTGACTCCCTCTGTCTGGTCTGGTGTCTCTTGTCTTCTCCCACTCTCAGTGTCTGCTGCACATGTCCCCCAGCTTGTGTCTGCTGACTCTCTCTCTCTTGTCTCTGAGATTCAGACTGCCTGTCCTGGCCAACATCCTGACCATGGATCTGAGCCCCAGCCCCTGCCTGTCCTCTGGAGGCCTGTGTGCTCTGTCCACATTGGCTCCCCTCACGATGCTGTCCTTCTCTAGCCTGCCCCACTTCAGCTCTCCTGCTCTGTTCTTTCCCCAGCTCTTGTGAGGCCCCAGTGGGGAGGCTTCCAGACTCTTGAGATCCACAAGCCTCCGCAGGACTCTCGCTCATTGTCTTGAAACAGGCTTGGGCGACTTTAAACACCAGGACCAGGAATTCCTTGAATTCCACAGTTCCTGTATCATCTTCATCCAGCAGGCGAAGGACTTCATCCACAGTGGCAGGATCATGGGGTTTCTGTGGAGAAGGGGCCAAATCATCATCCCTCCCCTGAGGATGGTGTGGTTGGGACAGTGCACTCATCTTTCAGGCTTCCCACCCCCGAACTTGGGAGCTCACCTGTGCTGTGCCCCACACCACTCACATAGCTACATCAACCCTAACACGAAATCACTTTCAGTGTGTAGTCCTGCCCCTTTTGCAAGGGTAGAAAGCACCTTTTGTTTTGTACCTTCTGTGCTTGGTGTAATTTATGGCCTATGGGAGAACTGGATCAAGATTCAATGAAGAATGAATGAATGATTGAGCTCATAATGACTCTTTGGGCTGTCCTTGGCCCCTGGCCCCTGGCATTGAGCAGGATTCTTTCCAGGAAGTCCAACACCAGGAGAAGCACAGCAGGAACACGGCCCCAAGGGGATTCAGTGAGATCTTCACTGAGGCTCAAGTGTTTTCTGAAGATGGGGTGGGTGGGGTCTGGTGGGACCACAAGTTGCCCTGAGTATGCATCCTGTTGTGTCTATGCATTCCTGTCTCTAAGACCATCATCATGGTTGCTTTAGATGCAAACCAAAGACAGGGAGAGAGGGACATGACTCAAGGCCCTGGGTTGCTTTGCCAGTGGTTGGGGGAGTGGAGAGGGGCTCCTAGAGTGCACGTCTACCTGATAATAACCAACCTGCCCTCCAAAACTCATTTCTGATGTGACCACTCAGCTAATATTTTTGAGCAACTGCAAGATACAGAGCTATGGTTCTAATGAATTCTTATTAATGGATGATCAAATTTCTGATAGACATAGGAAGTAGTTACTATATCAGATTTAAGAAGCAGCAGAAAGCAGCAATTACTTTCATTTCTAGAACATTCAAAGACTCTGTTTCTCTCTGAGCTGTCCCCTGTGAGTCCTTTCACATTGTCTCCAAATTAGAATTAATTGAAGTCAAAGTGTTTTCTCTAAGGACCAGGCCTGTCAACTGCTGTGACTATTCCTTTGCTTTCTCTCTCTCAGCCTGCACAGCTGCCAGGAGGCTCGGTGGGCCTGGCTGCCTGCTCAGATTCCTGAGGCAAAGCGTTTGCCTGCAAACCTGTTTCATCTCTCCTTTCCCGCCCTCCCCGCCTGGCCGGTACGTCATACCACAATGACATCAGCAAACTCATGTTCCAGGAGCCTTTTCAGCTCCCCGTGGGAGAGCACTGTGCAGCTGCCCTCGGTCCTGGCGTAGCGCCCAAAGGCTTCGATGATCCCATTAATGTTTTGCAATAACTGGGGCATCTTTGGACTCAAGCTGGAGAAAGAAACAAAGCCCCCTTGGGGGCTCCACAATCAACTTCAGCATTTCCTCCTGTTACTTCTAGGTCTCTCTTGCATATTCAGCCTTGCTTCTGGTCTGTCTGGGTCTTCCTTCTTCCTCCTTTCCTACTTAATGGATTTTATGAATGGGAAGGAAGGGCACACCATGGTTAGCAGCAGGCTCCAGAGTCAGGACTTCTATGCTAGCTTCACCACCTGTCTGTTAGGTGAGCTAGGGCAGGTTGCTTTGCCTTTCCAAGCCTTGGTTTACTTATTGTGGAATGAAGGTAATCTTATCAAGTACATACTTGATAGGATTATTGTGAAGATTAAAAGAGATAATTCATATAAAGCACTTGGCAGATGCTGGCTTATACTAAATGCCAGCTATTAAATATCATCATTATGTTATTATACACATACCTAATGTTTGTACATCTATGTAAACTACTGCTCACAAAGCACTTCCATATGCATCATTTCTTGTACTTATTATCTCCACTTTTTTATAGGTGAGGAAACAGGTTCAGAGAAGTTAGGTTATTTGCTCAAGGCCCCACAGCTTGGGGGAACCAAGAAACCCAAGAGCCCTTATCTCCTTAACCCAAATGCAATAAGTCTTCTAGACTGTACCCTGTGGACAGTCTACCCAGCCTAATGGTTTCCTGTCATATGGTATTAGGGTCCTGCTAGGAACACTGACAGGCAGTAAGTATATATAGTCAACCCCTGCCTGGGTGGGGCCAAGCAGGAAAACCAGGGGCCTGACTCCACCCTTTCTTGCTGCCTTTTGGGTAGGTGTTGAGGAAGAGGCTAGACTACCAGCTATTGGCAATGCTCCATGTCCTAAGTTCCTCTGAATGTGACTTCTGTCCTCAGCGCTGGTACCTGTAAGGGAGGTCAGCCTGCCCATAGGTATGTGGATCCTGCCAGCCCACAGTGTGGGTGGCCTGTGAGGAGTGGCTCCCAAATGAAGGGAGAGATTTTCCTTCTCATTAGCCGGGGATCTGGGCATAGCTTGAAGTGAGTCTTGAGTGCAGCTGGATGGGCAAGAGGCAAAGGGACATGGAGGTGCATTAAAGCAGAAGCCTCAGAGACCAGGAGATGGCACTGGAGATGGCAAGTTTCAAATGCAAGGGGAGGTAGAAGGCTGCAGATGCTGGGACACTGGGAGATAGCACCATGAGATGGGAAGGAGAAGGCGTGAGAGAAGGGAGGCCCGGGTACAGAGGCAGCAGAATGAAGGAGGCAGGAAGGAGGAAGACTTGGCACTGGGGAAGGTGGGATAATGTGGCCAAAGGCTACAGACCCCAGGTGGGCTCTTCAGGGGGTGTCCTTTCTACCCACTAGTAGTCAAAAATTTCAGGCAGACTTTGCTTTTGTACATCAAGGTACAAAACTCAGAATATTGTACCTCAACAGAAAAATGAAAAGATCCTGTTTTTTTGTTGTTTATCATATGGAAAACCTTAACCACTGACCTACAAATAATAAAAATAATATGACTTTTTAGTTACACTTCAGATCCCTTCAGACAAATCTATAAACTCATCTTGCCTAAATATGGCCCTGAGGTGGGGGAGGACCGCCATGTAAGCCCCTTCCTCTGCGACAAGTTTCAAGCCCATTGTCAGGTTGGCAGGAGAAACCTGATTCTGGCCTCACAGACTCTGAGCACTGCAAAGAGGCTTCCAGAACCTTAAGAATAAGACACCTTTGATGTACAGGAAGGCACATGGGCGGTTCCATTGCTGCTGCTAAAACAGGCTTCGGTGGAAGAAGCTGCTGCCAGGCTAGCCACAGGGGAGAAGGAAAGAGCCCCATGGCTTCAGAAGAGCATCCTCCCCGCAAGTGCACATGCCCAGTTTGCCTGATGCCCAGTCAGAGCTGATACTTTGTGCCCACAGCTGACACCACAGGCCTACGGCCTGGATCTGACAGCCTAGTTTTATGAGTTCAGATCACCAAGACACAGAATGAGAAAGAGGTTCCTCAGGAGGGCACTTACCTAATGCACAGGCAGGATGAGCAAGTGGCTGTTAGGCGATGTATGGAGTACCAGGTCAGCAGGACAGGAACCTTTTATAGGGGATTTAATGGAGGCTAGTGTTTTAGATAGGCTATCCCCACCCCATGGGAAGGGTTGATTCATCAAATGCTTGGCCCAGCCCAACCCCACTTCCCTTCTTGTCTGTTTTGCCTGCTGACATGCGGCTGTGTTGGCTTAATGAGCAGGCCCTTTTACTACACTGGGTGTCCTTCCTGAGTCCCTCCCTGGGTCTTTCTCCTCATGTCAGGGAAGCTCTTTACTGATGTGATGGGCTCAGCAGTGCTCGGCACAGGTCGGGGTTCCTGGTGAACACTCTTTATCTTCATGTCACTGCAAAGTAATGCGACTCTTTTTTTTCATATAAACATTTTAAAACATTTCCATCTATTGAGGGTTATCCTTTCCAAAGTGGTCACTTTGGGAAGCTACACATGTTTTTCTGGCGATGTTGCCATTACTTAGAATATTCTTGGAATTCTTGTTTCAGAATTGCCTTTCACGCCAAGTTTATGAGACATGCAAGAAATTCAATCTCATTTCATTTTGGTTGGGTCTCATTTCTGATTAAAACAAAAAAGGTTAATAGCTGTCCCCAGCACCCATCCTATGAGTAGGCAGCATTTTACAGCTGTTGGGAGAAGAGGCTTAAGGTAACTAAGGCAACCCTTCATTGCAAAGACAGGGAACTCAACTGGTCAACCAATCAGCAAATATTTATGGAGAGGCTATTCCATTCTAGATATAGGGCTAGGCCTGAGGGAAACAGTGCGAAACAGGATGCCAGCAGTTTCTACTCTTATAGAGTTTGTAGCCTGGCAGTCCCAGAAGAAAGTCCCCGAGAGGTTAACAGTACTGGCAATTACTGCTTGATTTGTTTTGCTTTGATTTAATTTTCATTACCACCTCATTTTGTTGGATCCTCATAACTAAGCCCCTTATAAAAGAAGACACCAAGAACCCTCAGAGAAGTGGCCACTCTGAAGAAAGAATGGGCCCTTCAATTTCTGGCCATGGTTCCCCTCTGTTACAATGTGGCACTTTACAAACATCAAATTTGTTCTCTGTGGATGAAAACAACCATCCTTGAGGGATGAGAAGTAAGCATTCTGAGCTCTGAAGCCAAGTCCCAAAGGGGCTCCTAATGTACATTTTTACAGAAAATACATGTAGCTTCCGGAAAGGCATCTTCGTAGTCTTCACTTGTCTGCATGCAGCCCACAAGAAAGGCAATGACAATCAGGATGGGAAGGTGCAGTACGGCCCTTCGCTGCAAAGACTGTCAGAGCAGGGGCAGTCCTGGGACATGGCACAAACCCTAGTAAGAGGAGCAGAGCACAGGGTGAGATGCAGCCTGCAGGAGGGGCCATCTGCATGGAGAGGGGCTGGCTCCAGTCCCTGGTGGGAGATCCCCTCCCAGAGGTTGCTATGGTAACTGGTCAGTTCAGAGAAGGCCAGTGTGAGAGGGAGGTTGGGGAACAAGAGAGGGTCCTGCAGGTTAGACCTTGCTACTATGAGTGGTGTGCTAAGCCTCATCTGAAGGGGCTTTGAACCTCCAGGAAGGTTTGGGAGCTAAGGGAAAGTATGTTTGGAAAGTAACAAACCAGGTGCTTTATGAGGTAACTCTGGGGTAGGTATCATTATATCCAATTTACTGATGAAGAAACTGAGGAACAGAGAGGTTAAGTAAACTACACAAGGTCACATACCTAGAAAGTGATAGAGTTAAATTTGAACTTAGATCTGCCTGCCTCCAAAGCCTGTGTCTTTCCATGGGGCAGGACTGAGCCCTGGGAGGTGGCTGGCATGAGTGGGTGGGGCTGGGGGAGATGAGGGCATGTGAGGGATGGGACTGACAGTCTCTGAAGATGTAAAAGTGTTAGTTTGTGAAGAGTTATTACAAATGAGTGACTTTACTTAGTAGTCACATCTCTTGGGTCTGGAAGGCAGAGAGAGGCTAGGGACCCTGTCTGAAGTTGAATCAAACTCTTATCCTATGTTCACTTTGCCTTGGAATAAACAGAAATATCTCAACAAAACAAACTCAGTTTTGCACTTTGATTTCTTCTCACACACTCATTCAGAAATCATTACTGATGCTCAATTCATTCATTTCTACAAGCACCTAGCAGCCTGTCTGCTACATGCAGTGGGCTACAGATGAAGGGTAAGATTCTGCTTCCCAGGGAATCAGTCTAGCCAGGAGGACAGGCCACGAACACCCCAAAGAATTACTTAATAATGGAAGACAAAGTGTTGTAAAATGTAAATCTGTAAAACCAGATATCTTCCCCTGCACCCTGGAGCACAGAATGGTGACGTGGGACAGGGGACTGGCAGTGGGGAATGATTGGAGGGTGGCCATTTGAGTCTCCCCCCCAAAAAGCAGAAGATGGAAAAATTCTATAATCTTAGGTTTCACCTTCAGAAAAACAGATCTGAAAGCCAGAGAGCGTTGCCTACAGTATCATGTGTGGTGAGAGAAGTCTCCTGTCCATGCACTGCCTACACATCCTAAATGAGGGGCAGGGTGAGGGCACAGCTGTCAGAGAGAAAAAGAACAGTGGACAGTTCTGGGCCTCCTTATCCTTTCTCTACCCCAAATGTGGTCTCTTCTCCCAAGTCCACCCCACCTGGGCCCTGGTCAGAGCATCCTGGAAGCCCAGATGTTCAACCCTGGATATGGCAGGGTGAATTAGGCAGATACCAGAGTTGTTCTTGTTGACACAGTTTGCAGTGTCTTAGTGAGTATCTATTACACATTCTGGGCATAATCCCCGACCTGACAGGTGGTGTTGATCCTGCTGTGTCTCTCAGTCCTATGCAGACAGTGAGCATGTGACTAATAATGTCATTACCATTAGCCAGGAAAGCTGGAAGCTGTCATTTGAAAGGGAATCTGAATTTCCCAGAGCTAGGTGTTCAAGCCAAAGACAGAGCTTCTAGAACAAGCAAACCAGAAGGTTCCAACCTCCTTCCCATAGAGAAAAAGGAGAAATGTCATGGGAGGTGGGGGAGTTTTTCCTTTTTCTGCCTCATCAGTGCTCAGAAGTCTGCACTGTCCTGGTGGTTTGTTGATTCAAATGTAATGGGAATAGACAAGACACTTCCCAGCATGTTTTTATTCCTGTCATAATCTCTGATCAAAATTTGGACCTGCCTAGAGGCCAGAAAACTCCCTTTCCCCGCTTTTCTGATATGCTTACAGGGTGCTGGCATCTGAGCAGTGGGCCTGGCCACCAGACACATCGCATGGGACTCTAATTCAGAAGTGAGGGGTGTGAGGAAGTAAGCACACATAGGTAACTGAGGCCTCTGGATCTGAGGGTGATGCAGGACAGTGGGGTCTTTCCTGGAATCATCCTATAGCCTGATTTGGGCCTTTGTTCTTGTGTGGCAGCTTCCAGTTCAACCCTCGGGTCCTAAAGTGGCTCTACTTGCTTTCATGTAGGCCTTCCAGTCAATGGTTTAGTGTAATGCCATTCCATCATGTTCAGGAAGATATTTTCTTTAACAGGTGGGTTCCCCCCCCCCATTCATTTAACCATGTTTAAAGATTTCGGGATATAACACCCTAAGTTTACTCAGGAAATATAAAATAAATGTAATGCCGAGCATATTCATGTAATAGAATTCCATACAGCAGTGAAATGGAAAAACTGTTATATATAGCAACATGGGTGACTGTCACATAAATTTCAACAAAAAAAGCCAGTCACAAAATCTACGTGGTGTGAGTCCATTTATAGAAAATTAAAGTGACAGCAAAACCAAAACTTGGTTTTACACATGAGAATACTAACTTTGGAGAGGCATGAACCTAGCTTCTGGGATGCTGATAATGTGCTGTTTTCTGACCTGGGTGGTGGATACATTAGTGCATTACTTTGTAAAAACTCTTACATTAATGATTTGTGCACTTTTCTGTAGTATTTTCTACTTCAATAAAAAGTTTTTTCTCCTTGGGGGAAAAAAAGTGTGGACCTGCCATTCCCACAAAACCCCAGCTCATGCTACCTTCTGCCTGTCTGTCAGGACTTCCTCGTGCCTTGAATGCTTTCTTCTCTTTCTCCTCCATGTAAACGACCTCCATCCCTTCAAAACAAGACAAATACCACTAATTCTGCAATATATTTCCATATTATCCCAACCAGATGAGATCCCTTCTTGATCGGGCCTCTCTTTGAGGACAAGGCTGGTTTGCAAGTACATGTGTACTGACTTGATATGGAAGCCTGGTCCATTCTTCAGGAAAACAGAGCTTCCCCCTGTACTTGTGAGGACTGGGTGATATGTCCCACAGACCATGTTCCATCCCACTAGAGCTACTGGGCTTCATCCCTGTGCTCGTGGGGATAACGTGCGATAGGTCAGCACTTAAGGCTGCAGAAGATCCCAGGACCAAACTGGGCCAAAGCTGTAAGGCAGCTCTCATCAGGATGAACCAGATTTGTGCTGGTCTCCCTACAAACCCCACCAACCTGTCTGTGCTGGCCTCCACTGGGGCTGCTCAGCTTTGAACTATTTCCTCCCTCCTTGATCAAAGTACGTGTGCCTCCCAGGGAGGTAGCCAGGATTAAAAGGTGATGACAGGGTGTTCTGAGCACACGGGATGACAAAGGGACACTGAGGGTGTACAAAGGTGAAAGCCTTTAAGAGTTAGTTTTGAGGCATGGAAATACAGTCCTAATTTAATGGGAAGAGGGTGAGGTGTGGTGTGCTGCGGGCCTGAGGTCATTCAAGGGGCAGCTGGCTATTGGCAAATGTCACCTTCATTGTCTTCAGACCACTGTGAACGTAGGAAGACAACAAGGCACACAGGCATGTCCTTATCTCCGAGAGTGGAAAGGACCAGTACAGCCCCACTGCTTCACCGGCTCCCTGGCTTTATTTACTTGGGGAGCCTCTGTTTCCTTATCTATAAACTAGTGACAACTTCTGTTTGTGCCACTTGGTTATTATGAATTAGTAATATGCATCCTTCTAAACTGATGAAGTCTAAAACCTGCATAGAGCATTATTATTGTCATATGAAGTAGTGAGCCGTCCTTTTGAATATGGACAAAAAGAATGTACACAAAATTACTGCTCGTGTGGCTCGCTCATTCTGTCCTTTTAAGAAGCTCTAATCTATAAATAATGGATAACGCATACACCTTGGAAAATCCAAAAATAGAAATTAGAAAAAACACAGTGGGTGATTGTATGTTTATTTTTCCACAAAAGGATTTACTACAGACTTCCTCACTTACCTTTGTATCAGTGCATACACTATTAACTATTTCAGATCAAATGTAGATAACACTAACATTTATTTAACATTATATTAACAGTATTTGCAGGTCAATCCAAAGTGAATCTGTGAAACAGAGGTAAAGGATGTTCAATTTACACAACTTTCGTGGGGCAAAAGCGACATGGCCTTACAGTGAGCCTCCCTCCAGTTCTCAGCATGCAGAGCTGCTGTGGGGTTCTCTGGGGCAGTGACAAATTGTCTGGTGCCCAGTCCTCCCACCTGAATGCTAAGAACCTGCTTTCACTCCCTGGTTCCAGAATTGACGGCTTTCAATGCTTGGTGACTTTGCAGTTATTGTGAGGGTCCCATGAGTCCACAGGCCTGCCCATCATTGCTGCATAAGGAATTCCTATCCTGCACATGTGTGTGCTATCATTTTCCAAGTATGTTTTGTCCAAGTGACTAAAACAGAAGTCACTTTCTTCCATGCATACCAGTGTGGAGCCCCTCACCCACCATCTATGGGAACTGGTCAGGGCAAGGCCTAAGGCCTGCAAGGCTGGATGGTGGCAGCAACTGACTCCAGGGAGCAGTCACCAGAGCCAAGGTCCACCAGCTCAGGACTGACCACACAGTCAGTGAGACATCCACTATCTTAACCTCTCGCAAGCACTCTGAAAGCTGCTTCTTTGTATTCCCATGTTCCAAAGGAAGTACTTGAGTTTCAAAGAGAGGACATGGCCAAAGTCACACAGTCTTGGGTGGAGATAGGACTGGTTTTTGTTCCAGACTCGGTGGTCCTCTCACCACACAGCTGCCTCCATGGACTACTGGGAGAAAATGGGAACCTGAATGCCCCTGAGCAGTAGGTTATGTGTTTTTGTTAGCATGAGGCCTCTTCCACAGCCCCGAGTTGTGTGGGAACAAGGACTTAGGAGAAAGGTCACATTGAGGAATATTGGCATGTGTCAGTGTGGCCCCATAGGAGGGCAAATCATCAGAAGCAGCTTACTGAGGTGTGGGCATGGTAATATCATGTGGGATCACAGGTGACAGTTTTAGTCTCTTCCTTTGCTGTCACCAGCCAAGAATTTGGCCTCCCTGCTTGCTTTTGCATTTCTTTCTTCTTAGCCTGTCTTTGTACAGGCATGACGTTTTGTTATTGTTGTTAAAATGGAAAACAAGGGCTTTGCAGGCCAACCACTCCTAGGATATATCCGGCTCTACCACTTATGAGCTCGGTGACTTAGGACAAATCTCTTAACTTCTCTAAGCCTTGGCCTCTTCTCTAAATATGAAGCTATATAGGCCTCTTCTCCTATGGATGGTATATAGATTAAATAAAATGAATCTTAAACATTTTTTTTGTGGAGAATGGTAAAAAAAAAAAGGTAGGCTGTCAGTAGGTAATAGAGGACAAATGTCGGTCATGAAGATGGGTGAAGAACATAACGGTAACAGAAGACCAGCTACTCATGTCATCTGCGAAGAGAGACAGTTTGACTTCTTTGCCAATTTGAATACTTTTATCCCTTTTTGTTGTCTCATTGCTGTTGCAAAGACTTCTAGTACTATGTTGAATAATAGTGGCAACAGTGGGCATCCTTGTCGTGTTCCTGATCTTAAGGGAAAGGCTTCCAGCTTTTCTCCATTGAGAATGATATTTGCTGTAGGCATTTCATACGTGGTTTTTATGAAATTGAGGAATGTACCCTCTATCCCTACACTCTGAAGGGTTTTAATCAGGAAAGGATGCTGTATTTTGTCAAATGCTTTTCTGCATCTATTGAGAGGATCATATGATTCTTGATTTTTTTCTTGTTGATACGATCTATCATGCTAATCGATTTGCGAATGTCAAACCACGCTTGCATCCCAGGAATGAATCCCACTTGGTCATGATGGATAATCCTTTTAATGTACTGTTGGATCGTATTAGCTAGGCTCTTGTTGAGAATTTTGGGATCCATATTCATCAGGGATATCGGTCTGTAATTCTCCTTTTGACGGGGTCTTTTCCTGGTTTGGGGATCAAGGTAATACTGGCCTCGTAGAATGAGTTTGGTAGTTTTCCTTCTGCTTCTATTTTTTGAAACAGCTACAGGAGAATAGGTATTATTTCTCTTTGAATGGTTGGTAGAACTCCCAGGGCAATCCGTCGGGCCCTGGACTCTTGTTTTTCAGGGTTTTTGATCACTGCTTCAATCTCTTCATAATTAATTGGTCTGTTTAAAAAATCAATGTCTTGCTGTTTCAGTCTTGGTAGTTTATAGGTTTCCAGGAAGGCATCCATTTCTTCCAGGTTGTTTAATTTATTGGCATAAAGCTGTTGATAAAAAAATTTCTAATGATTCTTCCTATTTCGTTGGTGCTGGTTGTGACCTCTCTCCTTTCATTCATAATTTTATTAATTTGGGTCCTTTCTCTATTCTTTTGAATAAGTCTGGCCAGTGGCTTATCGATCTTATTAATTCTTCCAAAGAACCAGCTTCTAGTTCTGTTGATCTGCTCTACTGTACTCCTGGTTTCTAATTCATTGATTTCTGCTCTCATCTTGATCAACTGCTTTCTCGTGCATTGGTTAGGCCTGTTCTTCTGTTCCAGCTCCAGCTGCATGAGGTGAGAATATGAAAACTGCATTTTAGATTTTTTTATTCTTTTGAGTGAGGCTTGGATGGCTATGTATTTTCCTCTTATGACTGCCTTTGCAGTGTCCCATAGGTTTTGGACTGTTGTGTTTTCATTCTCATTGGTCTCCATAAATTATTTAAATTGATTTTTAATTTTCCTGGTTTACCCAATCATTCTTGAGCAGGATAGTTCTTAGTTTCCAAGTGTTTGAGTTTCTTCCAAATTTTTTCTTGTGATTGAGTTCCAATGTCAAAGCATTGTGGCCTGAGAATATGCAGGGAATAATTTCAGTCTTTTGGTAACAGTTGAGACCTGTTTTGTGACCCAATATATGGTCTATTCTGGAGAATGTTCCATGTGCATTAGAATAGAATGAGTATTCTTTTGTTCTGGGGTGTAGTGTTCTATAAATATCTATGAGGTCCATCTGGTGTAGTATGGCATTCAAAGCTCTTGTTTCTTTGTTGATTTTCTGCTTAGGTTATCTGTCTGTTGCTGAGAGTGGGGTGTTGAGGTCCCCCACTATTAATGTATTATTATCTATATGTCTCTTTATTCTGGTTAAGAGTTGGCTTGTGTATCTAGTTGCACCCTGTTGGGGGCATAGATATTTATAATTGTCATGTACACTTGTTGGATACATCTTTTAAGAATAATATAGTGTCCTTCTGTATCTCTAAGTATAGTCTTTAGTTTAAACTCTAATCTGTCTGATATGAGAATTGCTACCCGAGCTTTCTTTTGAGGTCCATTGGCAAAAAATGGTTATTCATCCTTTCACTTTCAGTCTGGATGTATCTTTAGGTTGAGGATGAGTCTCCTGTAGACAGCAAATGGATGGGTCATGTCTTTTTATCCAATCTGCAACCCTGTGGTGTTTTATGGGAGCATTTAGGCCATTCACATTGAGAGTGATTATTGAGACATATGATTTTAATGATGGCGTGTTGCCTGTGAAGTCTTTGTTTCTATATATTGTAACTTTCTGTTCTGTATCCCTTCTGGGGCCTTTTTACTTTTATAGAACCCCCCTTAATATCTACTGTAGGGCTGGTTTTGTGGTTACAAATTTGGTCAGTTTCTGCTGATCCAGGAAGGTACTTATCTCTCCATCATCTCCATTCTGAATGACAGCCTTCCTGGATAAAGGATCCTTGGATGCATGTTCATCTCAGATAGACCTTTGAAAATATGCTGCCACACCTTCCTAGCCTGCCATGTCTCTGTAGATAGGTCTGATGTTATTCTGATATATTTCTTCACAGATGACATGATACTCTATATGGAAAACCCAAAAGAATCTACTCCCAAACTACTAGAACTTACAGAGGAATTCAGTAATGTGGCGGGATACAAAATCAATGCTCAGAAATCAGTTGCATTTCTATACACGAACAATGAGACTGAAGAAAGAGAAATTAGGGAATCCATTCCATTTACAATAGCACCAAAAATCATACGTTATCTCAGAATTAACTTAACCAGAGACGTAAAGGATCTATATTCTAGAAATTATAAATCACTCTTGAAAGACATTGAAGAAGACACAAAAAGATGGAAAAATATTCCATGCTCATGGATCGGAAGAATTAACATAGTTAAAATGTCGATGCTACCCAGAGCAATCTGCACTTTTAATGCCATCCTGATCCAAATACCAATGACATTTTTCAAAGAACTGGAACAAACAGCCCTTAAATTTGTGTGGAACCAGAAAAGGCCCCGAATCACCAAGGAATTGTTGAAAAGGAAAAACAAAGCTGGGGGCATTACGTTGCCAGATTTCAAGCTGTACTACAAAGCTGTGATCACAAAGACAGCATGGTACTGGCACAAAAACAGACACACAGACCAAGGGAACAGAATAGAGAACCCAGAAATGGACCCTCGGCTCTTTGGGCAACTAATCTTTGAAAAAGCAGGAAAAAACATCCGGTGGAAAAAAGTCTCTTCAATAAATGGTGCTGGGAAAATTGGACAGCTACATGCAAAAGAATGAAACTTGACCACTCTCTCACACCATCCACAAAAATAAACTCCAAATGAATGAAAGACCTCAATGTGAGACAGGAATCCATCAAAATCCTAGAGGAGAACACAGGCTGCAACCTCTTTGACATCAGCCACAGCAACCTTTTTCATGACACATCTCCAAAGGCAAGGGAAACAAAAGATAAAATGAAGTTGTGGGACTTCATCAAGATAAAAAGCTTCTGCACAGCCAAGGAAACAGTCAGAAAAACTAAGAGGCAGCCCACGGAATGGGAGAAGATATTTGCAAATGACACTACAGATAAAAGATTAGTCTCCAAGATCTACAAAGAACTTCTCAAACTCAATACACGAGAAACAAATAATCAAACCAAGAAATGGGCAGAAGATATGAACAGACACTTTTCCAATGAAGACATACAAATGGCTAACAGACACTTGAAAAAATGTTCAAAATCATTAGCCATCAGGGAAATTCAAATCAAAACCACACTGAGATACCACTTTACGCCAGTTAGAATGACAAAAATTGACAAGGCAGGAAACAACAAAATGTTGGAGAGGATGTGGAGAAAGGGGATCCCTCCTACATTGTTGGTGGGAATTCAAGTTGGTACAGCCACTCTGGAAAACAGTGTGGAGGTCCCTTAAAAAGTTAAAAATAGAGCTACCGTCTGATCCAGCAATTGCACTACTGGGTATTTACCCCAAAGTGAAGGGAAGGGCCATATGCATCCCAATGTTCACAGCAGCAGTGTCCACAATAGCCAAATCATGGAAGGAGCTGAGATACCCTTCAACAGATGACTGGATTAAGAAGATGTGGTCCATATTTATAATGGAATATTACTCACCCATCAAAAAAAAACCGATTTCACAACATTTGCAGCAACATGGACGGGACTGGAAGAGATAATGCTAAGCGAAATAAGTCAAGCAGAGAAAGACAATTCTCATATGGTTTCACTCATTTATGGAACATAAGAAGTAGGAAGATCAATAGGAGAAGGATGGGAAAAAGGAAAGGGGGTAAACAGAAGGGGGAATGAACCACGAGAGTCTATGGACTCTGGGAAACAAACTGAGGGCTTCAGAGAGGAAGGGAGTGGGGGAATGGGATAGGCTGGTAATGGGTATATGGAGGGCACGTATTGCATGGTGCACTGGGTGTTATATGCAAGTAATGAATCATGGAACTTTACATCAAAAACTAAGGATGTACTGTATGGTGACTAACGTAACATAGTAAGAAATTATTATAAAAAAAAAAAAGAACACCCACTATTCAGGATTGGGCTCAAGGCCTTTAAACAACAGAGATTGATGTGATTAAACAGAAAAACCAGAGGCTCCTTTGGTCATGAGGGAGGTCTTTTAGCTACTAGAACATAGCGCAGTTGAATTATGAGTGTGTGTGTGCATGTGTGCACATCTGTAGAAGATGAATCTCCTTAAGTTTCAACATGAATTTCACTGTTAAGTAGCAAAATGGGACCAGATGTAGTTTGAACTACAAGTTGATGAATATTCTGAACTTTGGGCAATTGCAAATAGAAAGTTAGAACATTCTCTATTTCTAGAACAACTGTGGCACAAGGATGTGACATTTTGGAGGTATGTTGATGAAGAAGTTCAGCGGGTGATACAGAACCAGAATAGCACAAGAGGGAAACCCAGAGAGCACCACACCTGCATGGTTCACTCATTCCTCAGTGAGGAGGGAATCCATTTAATCCCGGAAGCACTCTGTAAATAGTTTTGTAATTTGTTGTGAATGGAATTTTGCTTACATTATTATTTTTGTCAAAGTTTAAATTGTTTATACAATAATGTGGGTTCCATCATTCATAATAAGCCATTTTTCTATCTATTCCTAAGATCTGAGTTAGAAGAAGCTCTGTATGTTTTCTTACTGGAGTCCTGAGCACTGAGTGGGGCCCCTAGGCTACTGCCTTGTAGATCTCGTGCCCAGACCTGCAGTCTATATCTCGCCCAGGGGTTGTTTCTGTCTGGACATGCCATATGTTTCACAGATGCTCCTCCCAAAACACAGCTTCCACTTGGCTTGTCTCTCTTTGATCCTGCTGCCATGTGTGTGAAACTAAACATAAAACCCTGGTGTGAGGTAAAGTCCTCAAGGTAAACCATCAGGGGAAGTGCCAACTCTGCTCCACCATGGAGGGGAGTGCTTTTCCTTTGTTTCTCAAATGAGGAAGGCTGTGTTCTTACACACTTCCAGGCACTAATAATCCCTCTGACTGGTTGTTTTGAGCATAATAATAACTGTTCCTACGGGCAATAAAGAGGATATGGACACCGATAATTACAGGCTAGCTCATCACTCCCTGGGGGGCTGTGTAGATGACTGTGTGTTGGAATCATTCTTACTGGTTTCTTCACATGGTCTATATGTTAGTTGGGGTTCTCCAGACAAACAGCCAATTGAGAGAGTTTATGTTAAGGAAATGGCTCACACAATAGTTGGTGTTGGCAAGTCTGAAATTCACAGGGCTGACCAACAGGCTGAAAATTCTGGCAAGAGTTGATGCTGTAGTCTTGAGTCCAAAAGCAGTCTGGGGGTAAAATTCCTGCTCCCCTGGGGGAACCCCAGTCCTTTTCTCTTGAGGCTGTTAACTGAGTAGATGATGCCCACCCACATTGGGGAGAGTAATTTGTTTTACTCAAAATCTACTGATTTAAATGTCAATGTTATCTAAAAAATACTTCCATAGTAACATCTAGACAGATGTTTGACCAAATAACTGGGCACCATGACCTAGCTAAGTTGACATATTAAAATAACTATCACAGCCTAGGTACTCTATTTGGTTTCCCCAATCCTGGCTTTTTGAAGTTTAGGGTCCCCCATACTCCCAATTTCTTAGTAAATCATTGTTCCCTTATATCTTGGTTGGGACTTTTATTCCCTGTCTTTCTTCCCAAGACATTTGCCTCAGACTTCTTTAATTAATTAATTTTTTGAGTTAGTTTTTTTAATAATATTTTTATTATATTATGTTAGTCACCATACAGTACATCCCTAGTTTTTGATGTAAAGTTCCCTGATTCATTACTTGCGTATAACACCCAGTGCACCATGCAATATGTGCCCTAGATGGTTTGACTTCTTCTTTGCTGATTTGGATACCTTTTATCCCTTTTTGTTGTCTGATTGCTGTTGCAAAGACTTCTAGTACTATGTTGAATAATAATGGTGAGAGTGGGCATCCTTGTCATGTTCCTGATCTTAAGGGAAAGGCTTCCAGCTTTTCCCCATTGAGAATGATGTTTGCTGTAGGCTTTTCATAGATGGTTTTTATGAAATTGAGGAATGTACCCTCTATCCCTACACTCTGAAGGGATTAAAACTTAAATCAGGAAAGGATGCTGTATTTTGTCAAATGATTTTTCTGCATCTATTGAAAGGATCATATGGTTCTTGACTCTTTTCTTGTTGATATAATCTGTCACACTGATCAATTTGTGAATGTCGAACCACCCTTGCATCCCAGGAATGCATCCCACTTGGTCATGATGGATAATCCTCTTAATGTACTGTTGGATTCTATTAGCTAGGCTCTTGTTGAGAATTTTGGCATCCATATTCATCGGGGATATCGGTCTGTAATTCTCCTTTTGATGGGGTCTTTTCCTGGTTTGGGGATCAAAGTAATACTGGCCTCATAGAATGAGTTTGGTAGTTTTCCTTCTGTTTCTATTTTTTGAAACAGCTCCAGGGAATAGGTATTATTTCTTCTTTGAATGTTTGGTAGAATTCCCCGGGGAATCCGTCAGACCCTGGAGTCTTGTTTTTTGGGAGGTTTTTGATCACTGCTTCAATCTCTTCATAATTAATTGGTCTGTTTAAAAAATCAATTTCTTCCTGTTTCAGTCTTGGTAGTTTATAGGTTTCCAGGAAGGCATCCATTTCTTCCAGGTTGTTTAATTTATTGGCATAAAGCTGTTGATAAAAGTTTCTAATAATCCTTCCCATTTCATTGGTGTTGGTTGTGACCTCTCCTTTTTCATTCATAATTTTATTAATTTGGGTCCTTTCTCTATTCTTTTGAATAAGTCTGGCCAGTGGCTTATTGATCTTATTAATTCTTTCAAAGAACCAGCTTCTAGTTCTGTTGATCTGCTGTACTGTGCTCCTGGTTTCTAATTCATTGATCTCTGCTCTAATCTTGATCAACCACTTTCTTGTGTGTGGGCTAGGCCTGTTCTTCTGTTCCAGCTCCAGCTTCTTGAGGTGAGAATATAAAAACTGCATTTTAGATTTTTCTATTCTTTTGAGTGAGGCTTGGATGGCTATGTATTTCCCCCTTAGGACTGCCTTTGCAGTATCCCATAGGTTTTGGACTGTTGTGTTTTCATTCTCGTTGGTCTCCATAAATTGTTTGAGTTGATTTTTGATTTCCTGGTTTATCGAATCATTCCTGAGCAGGATGGTTCTTAGTTTCCAAGTGTTTGAGTTTCTTCCAAATTTTTCCTTGTGTTTGAGTTCTAATTCCAGCATTGTGGTCTGAGAGTATGCAGGGAATAATCTCAGTCTTTTGGTATCGGTTGAGACCTATTTTGTGACCCAGTATATGGTCTATTCTGGAGAACGATCCATGATTATAATTAAGCAATATACTTTTTCATATTAAAAGTACTACAAGTACATGAAAGAACATTTAGAAAATTAAGATATCAAAAGGAAGAACAAACATTACTGTGACACCACCCAGCAGAACCAATCATTAGATTATACATCCTTCCAGTCATTTTTCTGTGTGCATACATGAGCAATGACAATAATGGCTAACACATATCTTACTACATCCCAGTTATTAACTGATTCAGCCTCTCAGCTTCAGAGAGGTAGGTACCATCATTATTTTTATATTCAGATAAGGAATACAAGGCACAGAGAAGTTAAGTGACTTGCCCAAGGCCACAGAGCTTGTGAAGGGCAGTTTCAGGCACTGAGACTGTGAATGGTGAGGATAAGAGTGACAGGTTCTAGGGGTCCTGGCACCAGCAATGCCAGGTCTCTCCCCAGTTTTGTATCTGTCATTCCACTGTTTCCTCTACAAACACAATCGATGTCTTAAGGTGGGGGCAGAAAGCCTTCTGGCTCTGGAATCTGGCTTTTAATTATTTCATTATAGTGCTCCTGTATACAGATATTTTTCTACAGTATGGGTATTATTGTAAATACAGTACTGTTTATTTTTACCTGATTTTTAATTTTTATTATTTATTTATTTATTTATTTGGTTATGTTGTCACCATACAGTACATCGTTAGCTTTTGGTGAGTGTTCCATGATTCATTGTTTGCATACAACACCCAGTGTTCCATTCAGTATGTGCCCCCCTTAATACCCATCACCGGGCTAGCCCATCCCCCCACCCCCGTCCCCTCTAAACCCTCAGCTTGTTTCCGAGAGTCCAGAGTCTCTCATGGTTTGTCTCCCCCTCCATCCCCCTTTCATATTCCCTTCCTTCTCCTAATGATCTCCCTGCTATTCCTTATGTTTCACAAATAAGTGAAACCATGTGATAATTGTCTTTCTCTCCTTGACTTATTTCACTTAGCACAATCTCCTCCAGTTCCATCCATGTTGATGCAAATGTTGGGTAATCATCCTTTCTGATGGCTGAGTAATATGCCATTGTATGTATGGACCACATCTTCTTTATCCATTCGTCTGTTGATGGGCATGTTGGCTCCTTCCACAGTTTGGCTATTGTGAACATTGCTGCTATGAACATTGGGGTGCATATAGCCCTTCTTTTCACTACATCTGTATCTTTGGGGTAAATACCCAGTAGTGCAACTGCTGGATCACAGCGTAGCTCTTTTTTAACTTCTTGACGGACCTCGACACTGTTTTCCAAAGTGGCTATACCAACTTGCATTCCCACCAACAATGTAAGAGGGATCCCCTTTCTCCACATCCTCTCCAACATTTGTTGTTTCTTGCCTTGTCAATTTTTGCCATTCTAACTGGTGTAAGGTGGTATCTCAATGTAGTTTTGATTTGAATTTCCCTGATGGCTAATGATTTTATGTGTCTGTTAGCCATTTGTATGTCTTCATTGGAAAAGTGTTTGTTCATATCTTCTGCCCATTTTTTGATTTCATTATTTGTTTTTTGGGTGTTGAGTTTGAGAAGTTCTTTATAGGTCTTCTCTGTATCTTCTCCCATTCCATGGGTTGCCTCTTTGTTTTGTTGACTGTTTCCTTGGCTGTGCAGAAGCTTTTTATCTTGATGAATTCCCAAAAGTTCATTTTTGGTTTTGTTTCCCTTGCCTTTGGGGACGTGCCATGAAAGAAGTTGCTGTGGCCAATGTCGAAGAGGTTACTACCTATGTTCTCCTCTATGATTTTGATGGATTCCTGTCTCACATTAAGGTCTTTCAAAACCTGACCAAAGAGTTAAAGGATCTATACTCTAGAAACTACAGAACACTGATGAAAGACATTGAAGAAGACACAGAAAAATGGAAAAACATTCCCTGCTCATGGATCAGAAGAATAAACATTGTTAAAATGTCTATGCCACCCAGAGCAATCTGTGCTTTCAGTGCCATCCCTATCAAAATTCCAATGCCATTTTTCAAAGTGCTGGAACAAACAATCCTTAAATTCTTGTGGAACCAGAAAAGACCCCGAATCACCAAGGAAATGTTGAAAAAGAAAAACAAAGCTGGGGGCATCATGTTGCCGGATTTCAAGCTATACTACAAACCTGTGATCAACAAGACAACATGGTACTGGCACAAAAACAGACACATATATCAATAGAACAGAATGGAGACTCCAGAAATGGACCTTCAACTGTATGGTCAACTAATCTCCAACAATGCAGGAAAGAACATCCAGTGGGAAAAAGACAGTCTCTTCAGTAAATGGTGCTGGGACAATTGGACAGCTACATGCAAAAGAATGAAATTTGACCACTCTCTCACACCATACACAAAGATAAACAAGTACCTTTTTAAAAGCCACAAAATAATTTCTAGTTTTATGTCATATTTAGTGGTAACAAGGAATTCCACAGAATGAGACACCAGTACTTATTTAATTATACCTCTCTTAGCAACTCACATTGCCTCTTGTTTTTCTTGTGTTAAACATACAATATGAATATTCTTAAACATATATTTTTGTATCTATTTATAAATTTTTCCTTAATAAATATCTAGAAATGAAATTGTGGAGTCAAATAATATCAGTAACTCTAAGTTAACCACAGACCAAACTCAATTAACACTTCCATCAATACTTAGCCTCTAGAAGTCACCAATATGTTATGATTTAAAAACGTTCCTACTCTAATTTATGGTATTTGGGTGCAATGATTTGAATTCCCTTTACTGATTGTAATGAGGACTTTTTTTCCTTCATGTGTTTATTGGTGATTTGTATCTTATACACACATTTTTAGCTCACTTCCTTTGTCTCATTTTTAAGAGATGGAAAATTATAGTCTTCCAAACTAAACCTTTTTTTTTGAAATTACTTTTGAAGTTTTAAAAACAATTTTTCTAGTGATGTTCTTCTTTTTGTTTTCTCTTGTCTGTGGACCTTGGAGCCTCGGTAGTTTTTCTATAAGCTCTCTGACCTTCTTGATGGTATGAGGCAGGCCCCCAGCAGCCACAGTGGGGGAGGACAAATTATTCAGTCCCTGGAGGAGTTGTGAGGAAGAGGAGGGCATGGAGCTGTTAATGCCCTCTGGCCCAGCCTCTGGGCTGGTGGCTACTCTGGCCTAGAGTAGGGGCTCTGACCAGGAGTCATGGTGCTTGCCTTTGAGAAGACAGCTTCTTGCTTCTTGCACACATCCCACTGCCTCTTCAGATATCAGGTGCTCTTCTGAAAAGCAGGATGGATAGGGCTCTTTCATCAGGGCGCAGTGAGGATATAATGGGAAAGTGTTTTGCAAATGGTTATGAATTACAACAAAACAAAGTTCTTACTATTTTGAGCTGTGATTGTGGTTCTTGTTCTTCAGGGAAAGAGTTGGGTGGGTTGGGGTAAGCAGGTCCAAGTTTGTCATGTTTGGAGAATGTTTGAGATTTTGGGGTAGGCTGTGTTGATGATCTCTCCTCCCCGTGCTCTCCGGATCTCAGTTTCCTTCTCTAAAGAGTAAGGATAATAATAGTACCAATCTCATTGTGCTGTCTGAGGATTAAGTGAATTAATCTACTCGGAGCACTGAGATTAGCTGTTGGCACCTAATAAGAGTTTTACATAGATTAACTCATTAAATCATCATACAATCCAGTGAGGTAGGTAATATTTTCCTTACCCTAACAGGGGAGGAAACTAAGATGAGATGGGTAAAGTGGGAAGCCCAAGGTCATACAGCTGTTGAGTGGTTGAGCTAGGATATACAGCCAGGCAGTCTGTCTTGAGAGTCCATATTTTAACCCCTGTATTATACTGCCACTACTCTATATTGGGATGAGGAGAAAAAGTGGGTAAGGAAGGAGAAAAGCCTGGCCTTTCCCATCCAGCAGTTAAGATGACAGACTTCCTTCATGCTTCTCAGTCCCTCCTCACGTAGTCCCCTCCAGCCACACCTCCTTCAGGAAGTCTTCCTAGAGGAGCCCCACCCATGTGATCACTCCTATTTTCTCCACCTACTTTGAACTTATGAACCTAGTCGTCTGCATGGTGCTTTGTAATGCTTTGAAATTATTATTCAATTTGATGGGCATTTATTAAATGCCTAGAACATAGGGCTAGAACCATATGCAAACATAAAACATAGTTTCTCCCTGCCAGAAATTTGTAGTCTTGCCAGGGATGTAGACTAAGACAGCCATACAGAATATCGTTGAAAGAGAAATTGATATCAGTGTTGTAAAAAAATATATAAGCAATGTACTACAGAAGTGTGGAGGAAATAATAGTCAGTTCGGACTGGGCTGGATGGCTTTGGACAGCTTCGCAGACTCCAGGGAGGAGTCAATAAATGATGACTTCCAGTGGCATTTGAACAGTCTTAAAGGATGGCTAAGAGTTTAAGAGGTATAGTGTGGTGGGAGAGCAATCAGCGTAGAATGAGGCAACATGTTGGTGGTATGGTAGCCTCTTTGTGGTTGTTATTCACAGGAGCAGGAACTCTTGAAACTTTTTCAAGTGTTTGCATCTCAGTTAAATCAGCAAACTCTGACCTCTGTGCTCTTGTTCTGGATTTCCCCAGGCTGACACTTGACTCAGAGCTCCCTTCTGCAGGGGACCAGCTGTCTTCTGATCACATGCTTGCCTGCACTGCTCCCATGTCCCTGGTCTGGCAGGAGCACCTCTCTGGGCTGAGAGAGCAGAGCTGGAGCCCTGTGCCTACACCTTCTGGCAGTGCACCCAGGGAGGCTGTTCCCACTCCCTGGTCCCAGGGGAAGAATCCAGCTATGTTGCTTTAGGTTCTGAGGCCTGAGATCTCATGTAATGGATGCCAGATGCTTGGAGTTAAGGTGAGGAATCAAAACACTAGACCACCTCTGAATAAGCAGGGAGCTTTTCCCAGAAAGTAACTTCATTTTTCCATCTATCCATCCATCCATCCATCCATCTACCCAAAACACCTATTTAGACCCCTCTCTGGCTGGGGATCCAAAGGCCAAAACTCCCCAGCTCTTGCCCTCAAGTTCAGAGTCTAGTGACATGTGATCACATGATTATAACACTGAGTACTCTGATGAAGGAAGCACAGAGAAGGGGTACCCAAACCAGAACTGGGGTTAGAGAGTTGACAAATCTGGAACAGTCTCAGTGGGCAAAAAGAAGTAAAAGAGGTGGTTCAGGAAGGAGGTGTCATAGAAGGCAAAGGTGTGGGGTGTCCAGGAATACTTTTGCTGGGGCAGAGACAGAGTTGGGGGCAGAGGCTACATAGCTTTGTGGCTGGAGGAGACAGAAAGAGTCAGATCATAAAGTACCTTGGGGGCCATGCAATAGCATTTGGTTGCTACTCGTGGGGTCCTGAAGGGTTTTGAACATAAGAAATGGTTTGTTTAATAGAGAAAACACTGTGGTGAGGAGAATGCAGTGTTGGGGGAGGAGTGAAATCAGGGAGACCAGGTAGGCTTTGGGCTGCAGTTTTCAGGGAAGAGAAGATGAGGACCTGGCCTAGGACAGGGAAAGGGACTGGAGAGGGAGAGAGATTTGGGAGGTAGTAAGCAGGTACAATGGGCAGGACATTACTGTCAAGAGAGTGTGGGGGGACAGGAGTCAATGGTGACGTACAGTGGCCTGACTTTGGCCATCACTTGTTGCTGATCGCTGGTGATGCTCTTCACTGGGATGGAAAGCAGGAGGAGGAGAAGGCAAGCCACAGGACTGGGGCAGAAATGAGTTCAGTGTGGGTTGAGTTGAATCAGTCAGAGATAGGGTGCTGGAGCTGAGGGTTCATCAGGTCTTAAGGTGGAAATCTGGAAATCTTCCAGACATAAGTCTTAGGTAAAAAGTGGAGAGTAATGGACTTGAGTGGTGTGTATGAAGTAGATTCTAAAGAGAGATGGAGAGGAATAGAAAAAGTTGCATCAAGGACAGGAGGCCTGGGTCAAAGACATGCAGCAAAGTAGAAAGAAAGTGTTCCTGGAGTTGGCATGGCTGGCCCCAGAGATAGCAGATTTTGAAGAACAGGAGAAGTCAGAATGAAGTGGGGAAGAGTAAATGGCGGTCAAGGAAAACATGAAGGCATCTTTTGCAGTAAGTTTGGCTAAGAAGGTAACGAGGAGAGAGATGGGAGGGAAAGGGAGAGACCAGGGAAGAAGCATTGTTTTAGAATGGAAAGGGCTTGATGTACTCAGGCCTGCCGGGGGGGGGGGGGGGGGGGGGGGGGGGGGGCAGTCAGTAGAGAGAAAGGTTGAACAAAGGCTGTGTCTCCAACTCAGTGGGTCCCAGAGGGGCCTCTGGGCTTCAAGGGCACAGGGCACCCCAGGTCCTGTGGGTAAGGCAGTCTTCCAGGGAAATGGCTGCCATGCTCCACATCTGTGCCCCTCCTCTGTGCCCCACCCAGTCCTCAGCCCCTTCATACTCCACCAAAGACCCTGTTGGGTCTTTGCTCTCACAGGTGGCCCCAGCTAGCAGAAGAGTTGCCTTGGAATCCAGCCCAATCTCCTGTTGTCCCCAAGGCTTCAGCCTTCCCTGAGCAGCAGGAAGTTTTCTTTGGGTCTTTGCTGCCGGCAGTGGAGGAGGGTGGGACAAGGCAGGCACAGGGTAGGGCGGAAGCCTCGGGCCTTGTTTCTGAGCCAGGCAGGGGGCCGGGCTAACCTGGGTAGGGCCTATGGTCTGGCTGCCACCTGGTGTTGAGAGCTGGATGTATAGCAGGAGGGCCTCTACCAAGCACCAGCTCTGAGCTGGGGATAAAGAAAGAGGAAAGCTTTCACTGTGCAGAAGCTTTTTGTTTTGATGAAGTGCAAATAGGTCATTTTTGCTTTTGTTTCCCTTGCTTCCAGAGATGTATCTGATAAGTTGCTATGGCCAAGGTCATAGAGGTTGCTGCCTGTGTTCTCTAGGATTTTGTTTTTCCTGTCTCACATTAAGGTCTTCTATTCATTTTGAATTTATTTTTGTGTATGGTATAAGAAAGTGGTCCAGTTTCATTCTTCTGCATGTTGCTGTCCATTTAACAACAATCAACAAAACTAAAAGACAGCTTACAGAATGGGAGAAGATATTTGCAAATGACATAGCTGATGAAGAGTTAGTATCCAAAATCTAGAAAGAACTCAAACTCAACACCCAAAGAATAAATAATCCAGTTAAGAAATGGATAGAAGACAGGAACAGATATTTTTCTAAGAAGACATCCAGATGGCTAACAGACACCTGAAAAGATGCTCAACATCACTCATCATCAGGGAAACACAAATCAAAACTACAGTGAGATACCACCTCACACCTGTCAGAATGGCTATAATGAACACAAGAAACAACAGGTGTTGGCGAGGACGCAGAGAAAGGGGAACGCTCTTATACTGTTGGTGAGAATGCAAACTGGTGCTGGCACTGTGGAAAAAAGTATGGAGGTTCCTCAAAAAGTTAAAAATAGAGCCACCTTATGACCCAGCAATTCACTACCAGGTATTTACCCAAAGGATACAAAAATACATCACCCGATGTTTCTAGCAGCATTGTCAACAATAGCCAAACTATGGAAAGAGCACAAACGTCCATCAACTGATGAATGGATAAATAAGATGTGGTATGTGTGTGTACACACACACACACACACACACACACACACACACACAGTGGGATATTACTCAGCCATCAAAAAGAATGAAATCTTGCCATTTGTGACTATGTGGATGGAGCTAGAGTGTATTATACTAAGTGAAATAAGTCAGTCAGAGAAAGACAAATACCATATAATCTCACTCGTATGTGGAATTTAAGAAACAAAACAGATGAACATAGAGGAGGGAAAAAAGGGAGAGAGGGAAACAAACCATAAGAGACTCTTAACGATATAGAACGAACTGAGGGTTGATAGATGGAGGTGGGTGGGGAGATGGGCTAAATGTGTGATGGGCATTAAGGAGGGCACTTGTTGTGATGAGCACTGGGTGTTATGTGTAAGTGATGAACCACTAAATTCTACACTTGAAACCAATTTTACCAGGTATGTTAAATAACTAGAATTTAAATAAAAACTTGAGATTAAAAAAAAGAGGAAAAACCAGAAAACCTGTGGGGAAGCCAGGCTTCAAGGTGGGGCACACCATTCTGAATCAGAGAGGGAGTGTATTTCACATGGTGAAGATGAACAGTGAAGTTACTAGTTAGTCTGAGGCCAGAGGCCAATAAAACCAACAGTGTACAGTTACCTCTGCTGTCTCCCATGTGACTCTCTGAGTCACATTTTCCCTATTTTACAGATGGGGCTTATCCCGGGAAGGCTCAAAAGGTTTGTCCAAATCAGTAGCCTCTGAATGGCAGAGCTGGGATTTGAAAGGGGTTTTCAGACATTGAGAGGGGGATGGGTGTGGGCAGTGGTGGGGGTGGGCACTGAATTTCATGTCAGGAGCAATAAGAGTAGTCTGGGCAGATGTAAGCATGGAGTGTGGAGGGTCTGGGCAAAATAAATGATAAGGACCTGTGCCCTGTTGGCCTTAAGGTAGGGAGTGAGCCTTGGTGGTAAGAAGCCCATCACTGACCAGGGTGAGTGTGAATGGCCGCTGGGCTTGAGGAGAGGTTTGCCAGGGAGACAAGCCCCAGTAAGTCCTACAGAGGAGCCAGGACAGATGTCAGCTCCATATGTCAGGGGCTCTCTGGAGGGGGACCTAAGTGGTGGCTGACAGGACACTTGATGACAGGCCCAATGAGCATGTGATCTGCTAATCAGCAGCTAGAACAGAAGACCCAAGATAGGAGAAATGTACCAGTGAGTGGATGGGGCCCTAAGAGCAGGTAACACCAGGGAAATTGCAGCCAGAGAAGAGAAAAATTCATCCAGCTCACCTGCTGGCAGGCACCAGCTAGGAAGGGAGACCAAGGGACCTCTGGGGGATGCTGGTCAGGGGTGGGTGGGTAGGACTGTCTTCAGTTCAGAACCGCTAGTGAGAAACACAGAAGTGTTTTCTTCCCACCTGCCTGCACCATGCTGGTAGAGGTGTGGGGGCAGCAGCTGCGGTCAGGTAGCTGATCCCTGCTAAGAGTGAGAAGGCAGAGTCTTGGTGGCACCTTCCAGCCATGCCAATCTGCATCTCCCAATGCTGCAGGACACGGGCTCTGTGCCTGGCACACCTTCCCACTTCTACCACTTCCTAATTACTCTTTTCTATTTTTTTTTTCCTCTCAGTTTCTCAAATAAAGTTCCCTTTGGAAAAAAAAATCCGGACTCCCATTTTCTCTTAACAAGAGGGTGGAATCATTTGTCCCCATGCAGGGCAGGTTAACTAAAGGGACAGAACATCTCTAAGGGCCCAGGGCATAGAGTTTGAGTGGGAATGGGAGTGAGCTGACACGAGCAGATGGGACAACTTGGAGAGAAGACCAGCAATGTGGGATCTGTCCTGATGACAATGTCACTGCCCTGGCAGCACCCCTCAACAGCCCCCTTCACCCTCCGTGTGTTCCACTAACCCCTCTTCCTACACACACTCAACACCTCCTTGCTTTCCCACCCAAAAGTGACTAAACGGGTCACTTAGCAAACTAGATCCCATTGCTGCTCTACCAATAACTATGAATCAGTGACTATATGCCCAACATTTGCTACTTCCATGCAGATTGCCTTAAATTTTTCTTTTTAATAAAAATTTGGCTATAAAGTAAAACAGGCCCACTTTGGAAAAGTCAGGAAAGCATAATGAGGACAATGGCAATCAGGTTTTATCATTAATTAAATTAACAGCTTTATCTCACTTCTGATGACGAGTAAGTTCTTCTCACTTCTCTTCCCAGCCACCAAAGGGTCCTGGTGCTCTGGTGGCTTGTCTACAGTGAGTTCTCAGTCAATATTTGTGGGGTGGCTGGTTGTCGACTGGCATGCCCAGCAAGCTCCACATACCCTGTAAACATTTGAAACCATGGTGTGTGTTGGCGGTGGTAGCTGGTCTGTCACATACTGTCTGGGGAGCTGGCTAGATTCCACATAGACTTGTTTTTCCAAGGTTAACTGGTAGCTTTCTGTCATGACACCAAGCTGAGCCCTGCAGGAAGTGGGTTTGGATGATGCTTTCGGATCACCTGAATGTGAGTTGATCCTGGTAGGAGTCGGTTTCTCCACAATCAGATGGTGGGTGCTTACTGTGTGCCAGGCACTGTATAGGCTGCAGGGAATGTAAAGATGAAGGTTGTTAGAGACAGGACCCACAAACTAATTGGAAAATGACCTGATAAATGTGGTCCTGGAGTTAGATACGAAACCCTGGGGGAACAAAGGGAAATGGCTCTGGGCATGAGTCATTCTAGGAAGGCTTCATGGAAGAGGCAGCATGAGAGTTGGGTCTTGAAGGGCGACTGGGGTATAGTTGCCTGGGGAACTTTGGGGCCAGGTGGAGAGAAGGGAGGCTGTTTTAGACCAAATGAAGAATAAGAGCAGTGACCTGAGGTATGAAGGCTAAGGACCTTCTGTGGCTTCCATTTTCAAATCTGAGCTGTACCATTAATAAGAGTGGCTGCTGCCTCAGAGACCCTGTGTGAGCAGCCATCTGCCCTAGAACTTTGGAGGGCCCTCTCCCTTGTGCCTCCATGCTCTTCCTTGGGTTGACCTAGCAGGGAGCAGCCATGTCTGCTTGTGTTGTCAGGCCCAGCTTCAATGCTTCTTTCCCTGAAGCCTCTGGGATTGTTGAGACAGATGTAACTGCTCCCACTTCTGGACTCTCACTGCACCCCACCCTTACTGCTGTCATGTCTCCTTACACAGCAATTGTCTCTGTTTTAGGGTTTGGTTTTCTTCACTAGGCTATGTGCTCCTTAGGCAGGAAATGTTCTTGGTTCAGGCCTGCAGTCCTAGCATCTGGCATCAGACCTCACAGAAAACACACACTCAATAAATGTTTAATTCTTTAGCTTGTTCTGTGAACACATCCCACTCACTAACTAACCTCATTAGGGATTAAGGTAGGGCCCTCAGCAGTTTGCTGCAGGGTGAGAAGGTTCAGAGTAGATTACCCTCATCAACCTTAATTAGTGCTTTATTGAGAAGGTCACAATTGAGGCTTATGTAACAAGAGCCCATTACTTAATTGATTAAAACAGGTTTTCAGTTGGCAGCTTGACAAGTGCAAGCTGCACAGCCTCTCCCACTCCACCTACAGGGCTGGTAAGTGACAGATTTGGGTGGCAAATGCTTGGAATGCCTTGAAGATCCTGCTCAAGCCAGCCAGCTGGGTGCTACTGGGATAGGGAAGACGCTGGTGACAAATGTGACCTGATTACTTAGAGCCCTTTGTTCCTAGGATGGGCCTTGGGAGCCTGACCAGTTGCTGAACTGGCTGTCAAACAGCCCACCTGGGACTGGGAGAGATGAAAAGCATGTCTCCTTGGTCTTGTCTTGTTGCATCATTTACCCCATTTGGGAACCTGCACCTTGACTTTTCTACTAATGGCCAGTTGAAGAATCAGAACATTGATATAAATCGGTATTTCCTATAATGGAATTTTGTGATGAAGCACTACCAACGAAGAGTGGATGGATGAATGGATAAGCAGAAGGGTGGGATATATGGATAGGGAGATAGTAAATCATCAAAAGGATAGACAGGTAGATAGTAGAACAGGTGGATGGATTTATTGGATGGATGGGTGGGAAGTCAACCCATGCTTATGGCCCCCCTAAGGTCATAAAGTCCTCTAGTTATTGGTGGCAGTGCTGGCAGATGCTGCGCCAGTAGTACCTTAGTTTCTGAAGGCTTGCTGGGAATAGTTGAAGAGCTAAATATAAAGGGATAACGCTTACATTTATTTTTCAGGCAATAGCAATAAATTGAATGCAGCTGATGCATCTTCAAAGATTCACTACCTTCCAAGACTTTCAAGCATGAAGATATCTTCATCTTCCCCTCTCAGAATTGACGGGGAAGCCAAATAGGACCGAGTGAAATAACCTGCAAATAGAACACCTTAAGAAAAGTACACCTATAAAAATAAGGTAACAAACAATAAAACAACACTGCAAACAGTTGGGCAAACGGAGAACAAAGAATCACCTTCATAAACCCATCATTGTAGAGCAAGCCTTGTTGTTTTGTGTGGCTGTGGTTCTGCACAGGAACCATACATAGCTGCAATCGTCATGCTCATGACTACCTCTGTACCCTACTTTCTCCACCTCACATGATGTCATGAACATTTTCTATGTTGCCACATAGCCTTTATAATTACTTTAAATGACTATAAAATATTCCATTCTCTATGCTACTGCTGAATATTTAGGTTTCTTGTATTTTTTTTCCTTTGCTCATTTTCATGAATTAACAAATGTTAGGTATTTTACCTGGTGCCTGGCAAAATGTATACACTTAATAGGTGCTTTATTTCCTTCCCATCTCTCTCCTTTATATATCTTCATATTTAGGCTTTTCCTTTGGAAAAATTTCTTAAGATAAATATTAGTTTAAGAGTTTAAACAGTTGTATGGCTGTTCATGCATATGGCTGCCATGTTGCTTTATTAATAACCATGATGATAATATAAATAGCTCCACAATTACACATATTATCTCATAAAATCCTCTCAACATCTCTAAGGGGTAGCCATTACCCCATTTTTGATGAGAAAGGAGATGCCCACAAATTTAAGTAATTTGTCCAACATCAATATCTGTTCTGTTTTCTTCTTTCTTTTCAGGGACTGGTACAGTGTCTGGCACACAGAATGGCTTCAATAAATATTTGCTAAATGAAATCCACAGGTGGGAGTGCCATGATTTACTTCAAAGCTTGTACTTTTCCCCTTAAATCTTGCCAGCTGGCTTTCGACATTTATTTGGGTGGGGGTAAGGTATTGCCTTCCCTTTTAATTAAGAACTCAGACTTAGTGAAGCACCCATTCAAGCTTAGGGCAACCATGTGAGAGCAAATGATGTGCTGTGAGTGGGAGTTTAGGACCCTAATTGTAGTTAGCCTAGAACTGTACCTGCCTGACTTTTTCCTGAGGTCAATCATGCACAGCTATCATATAGTTTTAAAAACAATGCCATAGGAGAGTGGTCCTAAGTGCTTGGTAGCCACATCGAATTCAGAGGGTTTTTTGTTGTCTGTGGCTGTGTGACCTGATTACACATTTATAGAAATGCTGTACTCATTGGGATCACTCTCTAACATCCAACTGTACATGCTGAGGAGGCAGAATGGCCTTGAGCCCTATCCTTCCTAGTTTCAGAGGATGTATCCCAAAGAGCACCAGCCCTAAGAATCTTGAGTGGGAGTCATTTCCTCAGGTTGTGGCTTCCTGGCATAGGGCAGGAACCTATATCCTATTTCTGTTCCATAGGATGAGTGTTTTGAGCATCAGAATGGTTCTTTAGAGACACTTTAAAGAATAAGGTCTGTACACAGATGTTGCCTGGCTAAGCAGAGGGCTGGAGAGTTCAATGATAGAGCTTGCCTCAGTGCTATGAAGAAGACCCAACATGATAGGGCTTCCTGTGTGATGAGAGAGAGAGAGAGAGAGAGAGAGAGAGAGAGAGAGCGTGTACCTAGGGATCTAAAGCCCCATGGCAGTGCTTAAAAGGTTCTGGACATCTCTCCAGATAGGAGTCACTGCCCCTTCAGCCTGGCCTGTCATGGGGGAACTGAGTCCTCCTCTTGGTTCTGGAAGATCAGAGTTGACTCTGCCCATGCCTTCTCTGAGAAGGGTCAGGGGTTTGGAAAGCCAGCTTCATCTTAGTCATTGGCTCATGGTCATCTTGCCAGGATAAATTGAGGCTACTTTATTCAACACGTGTTTATCAAGCTCTAGCCATGTGCCAAACCCTAGTCTGGGCACTGGTGATACAGCCATGAATAAAACATACAAAACCCTACTTTCATGGAGTTTACATTACAGTTGAGTAGACTAGCAACAGGAAAAATAATAAATAAAACATATCAAAGAGTTACAAGGGCTATGGAGGGGGCAGGGATGCTGGGTAGGGAATGCTGGAGTTGGTGGAGGGAGTGGATGAGTGTGGAAAGGTGGTATGTATGCTGGCTGTAGACTGTGCATGGGACCCCTCCAAGAAGTGGCCTTTCTTGGCCTCTGGTCACTTAGGTGGCAATGTCCTACCCCTGTGGGCAATCTTTACACGTCACCCTCTTTGTTCTCTTCCTAGTGGTTGTTGTGTTGTGCAATGACCTTGTTCATTTGTCTGTCTCTTCCTTCTTCAAATGATTCAGATGAATTCTTGTGAGATTCCAAAAGGTATACATTTGGGGAGGAGATGGAGATGGGGATGGGTTGTGGAAGCCAGGCCATGACTCCACATGCCAAGTTCAAGTTGGGAATGTTCTGACAGACTTGGAAGTTGAGTTCATAGTTGGATAGTCCTGGTGCCTGTTTGGAGATTCTTCTGACTGGGGAGAAGGGAAGTATACCAATGGGAGAGGGGTTTGGAGAAGCAATTTGGATAGGAGACCATGAGAACTGGGGGAGCTACATGGGCCTCTGTCCCTTCTTGTTCTGAGCAGGATGCAGGAAGGTAGGGTTCAAAGAAGGGATGCCATTTAGTTAGAGCCTGGCTCGTTCCTGATCTAGCACTGAGATGTTAGAAGAGCTCAAACAGGAGGGACCGCCGTCCCCGCACTGACCTTAACCCCATTGTCCCACCTCTAGCAAGTTGCAACAGATTTTTCTATAGGAGCCTCGGTTAGGGAGTGGTGCCCTTAATCAGCAACCGAAACTCTGGGCAGGTGTTAATTAGGTCCAAGCAACTAAGAGGTGATTATATCTTTCCTTTATTAAAGATGAGAAGAGTGTAAGGGCACCCCCTACTTCTCCCTGGCTCCTCCCTGACTTCCAGAGAAGGCTGGGAGGTGGGGCTGGGGTAAGACCTGCTCTGGGGGAGGTTGAATGGAACACCTGGTCCAAAGAACAGACTGCTGCTCTCCTGTGCAGCTGCGCGTGGAGGCAATGGCCTAGCTCAGACCATGAGAGGATGCAGGCAGAGGAGCACCCTCTGAAAGCCCTGGACACTGGGTGTTGGTCTCAGCAGGAGAGGAAGGATACTTGCTCATGGTGCCATTTGCCATTTCTCCATCTAGCTGGTCTCATTCTGAGCATTTTTTCTTGTCATTTTCTTCTGATTATAAACATGATAAATACACACACAAGCACACACATACATACACATTGCTTCTCACAGGCTTTGGAGGTAAAGTGACTTGGAGGAAAACAGGTGTAATAGAAAAGCAGGAGATTAGAATTGGGGCATTAAGGTTACAGTTCTTACTAGTTGACTCTGTTATGTGTCCATGTAACTTAAATTGTGCTGACATACCTACATCTATAAAATGGGTATTTAAAAAATTCACTCATTATGAGCATCTACATTTGTCATGAAGGGCTGAGATAAAACTCTGGTAGTTATGTGTAAACCCTGAAGTTCTATCCCAGTATAAGGAGGAGAACTATCATTAAGCCATACTCTTATTGGAGTGGACTGTTGAAGGAACTGAACTGGCAGGTATAAGACATTGTAAATATTAAAAAACCCTTTTGAATTAACTTCTTCATAAGTGAATTGAGAGGGCTGGACCAGATGGGCAAGAGCCCTTACAGGTTAGAGTTTGATTTTGAGTAGCAAACGGCAGACAGAGGTGTTTCTCAGTGGGGGTGGGGGTCCTTGCAGAGCACATGGTGGCCTGCATGGGAGCCCCTGATACAGGGCAGCTTGTGTCAGGACAAGCATGGCCTTTGGCTCAAATGCCAGGCCCACCTGTTTTTTTAATAATAATGTTTTATTATGTTATGTTAGTCACCATACAGTACATCCCAAGTTTTTGATGTAAAGTTCCACGATTCATTACTTGCATATATCACCCAGTGCACCATGCAATACGTGCCCTCCTTAATACCCATCACTGGCCTATCCTGATCTCCCCATCCTCCTCCCCTCTAAAGCCCTCAATTTGTTTTCCAGCTTCCACAGTCTCTCATGGTTCATTCCCCCTTCTTTTTACCCCCCCTTCCTTCTTCCCTTTCTTCTCCTACCGATCTTCCTACTTCTTATGTTCCATACATGAGTGAAATCATATGAAAATTGTCTTTCTCTGCTTGACTTATTTCGCTTAGCATTATCTCCTCCAGTCCCGTCCATGTTGCTGCAAATGTTGTCAAATCGTTCTTTTTGATGGGTGAATAATATTCCATCGTATATATAGACCACAACTTCTTTTTTTTTTTAAAAGATTTTATTTATTTATTTGACAGAGATAGAGACAGCCAGCGAGAGAGGGAACACAAGCAGAGGGAGTGGGAGAAGAAGAAGCAGGCTCATAGCGGAGGAGCCTGATGTGGGGCCCGATCCCACAACGCCGGGATCACGCCCTGAGCCGAAGGCAGACGCTTAACCGCTGTGCCACCCAGGCGCCCCTGGACCACAACTTCTTAATCCAGTCATCTGTTGAAGGGCATCTCAGCTCCTTCCACGATTTGGCTATTGTGGACATTGCTGCTATGAACATTGGGGTGCATATGGCCCTTCTCTTCACTACGTCTGTATCGTTGGGGTAAACACCCAGTAGTGCAATGGCTGGATCATAGGGTAGCTCTATTTTTAACTTTTTAAGGGACCTCCACACTGTTTTCCAAAGAGGCTGTACCAACTTGCATTCCCACCAACAATGTAGGAGGGATCCCGTTTCTCCACATCCTCTCCAACATTTGTTGTTTCTTGCCTTGTCAATTTTTGCCATTCTAACTGGCGTAAGGTGATATCTCAATGTGGTTTTGATTTGAATTTCCTGATGGCTAATGGTTTTGAACATTTTTTCATGTGTCTGTTAGCCATTTGTATGTCTTCCTTGGAAAAGTGTCTGTTCACATCTTCTGCCCATTTTTTGATTTGATTATTTGTTTCCTGTGTATTGCGTTTGAGAAGTTCTTTGGAGATCTTGGAGACTAATCTTTTATCTGTAGTGTCATTTGCAAATATCTTCTCCCATTCCGTGGGCTGCCTCTTAGTTTTTTTGACTGTCCTTCAGCCCCACCTGTTTGACTTTAGGCGGGTTTCCTAAGATCTTTGGCGTCTTGGTTTCTTCATTTGTAAAATTGGGATAATTATTTCCCTCCCTTGCTTTGGGGGTTGGAATGAAGAATTAAGTGAAAAAATTATACCAAGTGCTTGGCCAAGGAATTTCAGAGTGTGGGAAATAGAAAGGTCCTTAGACATTACCTAGTCTCACCCTACCTTTTACAAATGAAGAGCTGCAACCCAGAGAGGTAGGTGCCCAAAATTTTACTTCACAGCAAATTAGTGGGAAAGCCTAGATGAAGACCAGGTCCCCAGAAGGCCATCAATTCAGGTTTTATAATCTATGCTCCAGGGATTTCACCTCTGTTGTTGGAGAGCCCTATCCTACCTGGCCTTGGGAGTGTAATCCCAGAAGGGCAGGCTGGTGGCTAGCAGTGTCTTTCCTGAAGTCCACAGGCTCCCCCTGCTGGGCGAATGCCTTGACTGGCCCATGGGCACTTCCTTGGTGCCCTCACCATTGTGATACGTTTTTAAGCTTTCAGTATTCTACATCACTGTGCCACTTTAAAAGAGATTCAAGAGGGCACTTGTGATGAGCACTGTGTGTTTTATGTAAGTGATGAATCACTGAATTCTACTCCAGAAACAAATATTGCGCTTTATGTTAACTAAAACAATTTAAATAAAAAAGGAGATTCAAATAATAAAGTGTTTTCCTATAATCCCACATAATTACCATTTCATGTGCTCTTCATTCTGTCGTGTAGCTCCAAATTTCTGTTTATCATTTTCCTTCCTAGAAGACTTACTCTAACATCTCTTGTAGTTCAAGTTTGCTGGTGATAAATTCTTTCAGCATTTGAATATCTTAAAATGTCCTTAATTCTTCTTCGTTTTTGAAAGACATCTATATTGGTGTAAAGTTCTAGGTTGAAAGTTATTCTCTTAGTAATTTAAAGATATTCCTCCACCATCTTCTGGCTTGGATCATTTCTGGCGAGAAGAATGCTATCATTCTTCTCTTTCTTCCTCTATAAATAATGTATTTTTTCTCTGGCTTCTTTGAAGATATTTTCTGCATCAGTGGTTTTAAACAATTTGATTATGAAGTCCCTTGGTGTAGTGTTCTTTATGTTTCTTGTGCTTGGGTTTATTGAGATTTTTAGGTATATATATATATATATATATATATATATATATATATATATATATATTATTTATTTATTTATTTATTTATTTGAGAGAGAGAGGGAGAGAGCAGGGGGAGGGCAGAGAGAGAGGAAGAGAATTTCTCAAGCAGACTCACTGCTGAGTGTGGAGTTCTACTAGCGGCTCAATCCCAAAACCCTAAGATCATGACCTGAGCTGAAATGAAAAGTTGGCTGGTCAACTGAGTGAACCACCCAGGTGCCCAGATGGGATTCAGAGAAATTATGTGATGTGTCCAAGATCATAACTCTGTAGTGGTGGCGCTGGAATTTGAATCCAGGCTTGCCCCTCTCCAGAAGACAAAAGCTGACTGTGGGCATCTCCAGGTCAAGGAGCAACCTTTATTGATTTGTGAGTACTCGGAGTATAGTGTGGGCAATAAGTGCCAATCCCCAAAGACACGGGCCCTGCTGTACCCCCCATGGTGTGATGCTCCTCTCCAGCAAGTTTGTACCCCTCTGTACAGGGGACACACCATGGGCCCAAAATAATGTGTCTGGGGCAGTTGTTTACCCCTCCCCTCTGCAAGCTTTTGACAGCCATTTGGAAAACAGTCTGCCATGGTGCAGGGCTTCCCCTCCTACTGGACCTTTCCTATAAGTGACTACCTTTCATCTTAACACCAGCTCAGCCTTGTTTGATGAATGAAGAGACTTGATTTTCAGAGCTGGAAGGTCATTCATGTATGCATACATGCATGAAACCAGTAAATGGAGCCTCTACTATGTCCCTGTCAATGTTATTGGCACTAGGGATATAGCAGTGAACAGAATAGAGAAAAGCAATGGTGCAAAACTGGCGGGGGGGGGGGGGAGTAGGCAGTAAACAATAAACTTAATACATAAATAAATTATATAAAATGTTAGAAGGTGATAATGGCAATAAAAATAGGCAGAATTTGAGAGGATTGGGAATGTATGTGGTGGAGATAGAGGCTAAGTTGCAATCGAAATGGATTGGTGAGATCTGCTTTATTAAGAAGCCTACTTTTGCACAAATACTTGAAATGGGGTTAGGCAGTGAGCCAAGGTGATATCTTGGGTGAGAACATTCCAGCCAGAGCAAATGCCCTGAGATGAGTGTGCCTCACCCATGCAAAATACGACAAGGATCCACCATTTGTAGATGGATGCACCAATCTTTGAGAAAGAACCCAAAGCAAGGCACTTGGAGAATGACTCCAGTGATTCCATTGTTTATTAATGAGATTACACAAGGCAGGCTCTGTAAAGTGTCCAGCATGACCCTTTTAATTATAGTTGACATTCTCAGTGTCAGGACATTTCTGTACAGATGTGTAGGTTGTGCACTGTGCAAAGGCACTGTGTCTAAGGGGATGCAATTTCCAGTGCAGACATTATGTATTTGTGTTTATTATACCAATTTTCCAGGAAGTGAGAGTAAAATGTCTTGTTTTGATAAAGTAGTAAAATATGACAACTTTTGGATGTGGAAGTAGCGTCATAGGAAAGGGACAACTTTCTCTAATTGTCACAAAGGTACCACAAAGGCTAGTTGTCTTATTGAGAGTTTACATGAACCAGGCATTCTTCGAAGTGTTGTATTAACTTCTTCAAAATTCACAGTAACTTTTAGAGATTGATAACTTTTAATAACCATTTTTACAGATGAAAAAATTGAGCTATAGAAAGATGAAAAACTTATTTAATCCAGTAACTGGTGGAGTAGAGCCTATTAAAAAAAAAAAAAGGGTACGACAAGGAGACCTGTGTGGCTGGAAGAGTGTGTGAGAGAAGAGTCATGGGGATCATGAGTAGCTCTTACCTGCTGGGCACAATTGGGCACAAGCACATGCTAATCTTGTCAACCCCTATGGGAGGGTGTTATGAACCCATTTATAAGCTGAGAAATGGGGGCTCAGTGAGATTGGGTGACTTGTACCCGGTTATAGGACTAGCAAGCAGGTGTTTTGGCTCCAGAGCCCCTTTTCTCTCCTTTACACCCTACTGCCTTTCTTTACGCGTGTTTCTTTTGAGGTTGAGCAGTCCCTGCCTGTAGTGGCCACCATGTTCCAGGCTCAGTGAGTGTGGGGTGGGTGGGCAGGCTAATGTCACTCAAGAGCCCTCAGGAGTATCAAGCTCCCAGTGCTGATTTTCACCCACCTAGGCTGCTTCCTGTACTCCTAATTATAGGTCCTTTTTCCTTAGTATTCTGAAATCCATCACTGTTTTAATTCTTTGTTTTCTTAGCATTCAGTAGACTTTTTTTTTTTAATTCTCTGAAAGAGAAAATGTGGAAGTTATATTCTGTAAAATGAAAGCAAATGCAGTGTTTTGCTTACCATGGCTGTTTCCTTTTGTTTCTTTGGGTAGTGGGTACAGAATTTTTAGGGTATATACTGTGTTGTGTGTGTGGTGGGGGGTGGGGGTGGTGGTAGGCAGATTTCCTCCAGGCAGGCATCTGTATTTGGCTCCTTCCTGGGTGAGATATAGGAAGGGAGGGATCCAACTAAGCTGTGCTTGGAGGAGGGGTGGGTGCCACCTGCTGGTTGTGCAAACCACATTTTCACTCAGCTTCACTCAATCTTTTCCAGGTGAAGGTGGAAATGGTGCAGGAAGCCTTTCTAGTTGTGACTGAGCAAATTAATTCTTCCCTTTCCAGCCTTCCCAAAGCACTTTATGTATCTGGTACCTTTATGGTAGCATCGTGCTAATGTCCTTCGACATGGCCGGTGCTGGTATTTATGAGGAACAATATTCTCTACACTTAAGGTTTCCATCTTCCATTCGACTATCACAACTTTGAAAATCACCTATTTCCAGAAGCTATCTCTTACTCCCCCACCCCCAGCCCTCCATGGCCTCTGCACTACTTCTACTGACTTTGTGGTTATGGTGTCTGTTTCCTCTCCGTTGTGTGAACCACCCGAGGACAGGGGATTAGCATAATTTATCTCTGATTCCAAGTGGCAGCACAGGACCTGGGGTATGGTAAGGTGTTGAGTAACTTGAAAGAATGAAAAAATAAATAGCAACAGACAACAATACATAGAAAACAGACTGCACTTTGATCTGTAGAAATGTGTGGAGTTTATTTAAATGGAGAAAGAATGTCCCCTTCTTGATATTGGCAACTCAAGAACATCCCTTTTAAAAACTTTTAGGGGTCAAAATTCACAAAACATTCCCAGATGTTAAGGTTTTGACTTTGAAAGAGAGACAGACTACATGTATTTTAGATTTTGCTAATTTATGCTCATCCTTTTATCTGGCCCCACAGATTCCTTACCAGGAATTCTTATCTAATTTTTGAAAAAATGATTTGGTCACAGCACTTATCACATATTATTGTGATCATCTGGTTACAGGTATGCCTCCCACAAATACTCTAAAAGGGCATAATGACTATGCAGGGAAATGGCTGGTGATGAGCTTGAAAGCCAGAGTGGGGCACTTGGCCAATGGCCATCTGTGCTGAGCAAATCAGGACTTGCTCTTGTGCAGGGGTGCCCTCTTGTGGAGAAACAGCAAATTAATTTTTTACTCTATGAATAAGTATTCCAACAACAATAGTTTAGTACTCTATCTTTTCCCTATTATTTTTTTTTATTGAGGTATAACTTGAAAAAAGCAGATTACACAAACCTTCAGTTATATAACTCAATTCCATTTTATTGTTTTTTGCTTTTTGTTTTTTTAATTAATTATTTAATTTTAATTAATTAATTTTTATTATGGTATGTTAGTGACCATACAGTACATCATTAGTTTTTGATGAGTGTTCCATGATTCATTGTTTGCGTATAACACCCAGTGCTCCATGCAATATGTGCCCTCCTTAATACCCATCACCAAGCTAGCCCATCCCCCAACCCTTCCCCTCTAAAACCTTCAGCTTGTTTCCCCGGAGTCCATAGTCTCTCCTGGTTCATTTCCTCCTCTGTTTACCCCACCTTCATTCTTCCCTTCCTCCTTCTACCAATCTTCCTATTTCTTATGTTCCATAAATGAGTGAAACCATATGATAATTCTCTTTCTCTGCTTGACTTATTTCACTTAGCATTATCTCCTCCAGTGCCGTCCATGTTGCTGCAAATGTTGGGTAATCATTCTTTCTGATAGCTGAGTAATATTCCATTGTATATATGGACCACATCTTCTTTATCCATTCGTCTGTTGATGGGCATCTAGGCTCCTTCCACAGTTTGGCTATTGTGGACAATGCTGCTATGAACATTGGGGTGCATATGGCCCTTCTCTTCACTGTGTCTGTGTCTTTGGGGTAAATACCCAGTAATGCAATTGGTGGGTCATAGGGTAGCTCTATTTTTAACTTTTTGAGGAACCTCCACACTGTTTTCCAAAGTGGCTGTACCAACTTTCATTCCCACCAACAGTGTAAGAGGGATCCCTTTCTCCACATCCTCTCCAACATTTCTTGTTTCTTGCCTTGTCAATTTTCGTCATTCTAACTGGTGTAAGGTGCTATCTCAAGGTGGTTTTGATTTGAATTTCCCTGATGGCTAATGATTTTGAATATTTTTTCATGTGTCTGTTAGACGTTTGTATGTCTTCATTGGAAAAGTGTCTTTTCATATCTTCTGCCCATTTTTTTATTTGATTATTTGTTTCTTGGGTATTGAGTTTGAGAAGTTCTTTGTAGATCTTGAATATCAGCCTTTTATCTGTAGTGTCATTTGCAAATATCTTCTCCCATTCTGTGGGCTGCCTCTTTGTTTTGTTGACTGTTTCCTTGGCTGTGCAGAAGCTTTTGATCTTGATGAAGTCTCACAAGTCCATTTGTTTCCCTTGCCTTTGGGGACGTGCATGAAAGAAATTACTGTGGCTGATGCCAAAGAGGTTACAGCCTATGTTCTCCTCTAGGATTTTGATGGATTCCTGTCTCACATCAAGGTCTTTCATCCATTTGGAGTTTATCTTTAAGTATGGTGTAAGAAAGTGGTCAGGTTTCATTCTTCTGTATATAGCTGTCCAATTTTCCCAGCACCATTTATTGAAGAAACTGTCTTTTTTTCCACTGGATGTTTTTCCTGCTTTGTCAAAGATTAGTTGCCCAAAGAGTCAAGGGTCCATTTCTGGAGTCTATATTCTGTTCCATTGGTCTATGTGTCTGTTTTTGTGCCAGTACCATGCTGTCTTGGTGATCACAGCTTTGTAGTATAGCTTGAAATCCAGCAACGTGATACCCCCAGCTTTGTTTTTCTTTTTCAACATTTCCTTGGCCATTTGGGGTCTTTTCTGGTTCCACACAAATTTTAGGATTGCTTGTTCCAGCACTTTGAAAAATGTCCTTGGTATTTTGATCAGGATAGCATTGAAAGTGTAGATTGCTCTTGGTAGCATGGACATTTTAACTATGTTAATTCTCCCGATCCATAAGCATGGAATGTTTTTCCTTCTTTTTGTGTCTTCTTCAATGTCTTTCATCAGTGTTCTGTAGTTTCTAGAGTATAGATCCTTTACCTCTCTGGTTAAGTTTATTCCAAGATATCTTATGGTTTTTGGTGCTATTGTAAATGGATATGATTCCTTAATTTCTCTTTCTTCTGTCTCATTGTTAGTGTATAGAAATGCAACTGATTTCTGAGCATTGATCTTGTCTCCTGCCACATGACTGAAATGTTGAATGAGTTCTAGTAATTTGGGGGTGGAGTCTTTTGGGTTTTCCATATAAAGTATCATGTCATCTGCGAAGAAAGAGAGTTAGACTTCTTCTTTGCCAATTTGAAAACCTTTTATTCTTTTTTGTTGTCTGATTGCTGTTGCCAGGACTTCTAGTACTATGTTGACCAATAACGGTGAGAGTGGGTATTCTTGTCATGTTCCTAATCTTAAGGGAAAGGCTCTCAGCTTTTCCCCATTGAGAATGATATTCACTGTAGGCTTTTCATAGATGGTTTTTATGAAATTGAGGAATTTACCCTCTATCCCTACTGTCTGAAGGCTTTTAATTAGGAAAGGATGCTGTATTTTGTCAAATGCTTTTTCTGCATCAATTGAGAGGATCATATAGTTCTTTTCTCTTCTCTTATTAATGTGTTGTATCACACTGATTGATTTGCAAATGTTGAACCACCCTTGCATCCCAGGGATGAATCCCACTTCGTCATGATGGTTAACCCTTTTAATGTACTGTTGCATTCTATTTGCTACGATCTTGCTGAGAATTTTGGTGTCCATATTCATCAGGGATATCAGTCTGTAATTCTCCTTTTTGATGGGATCTTTGCCTGGTTTTGGGATCAAGGTAATGCTGGCCTCAAAGAACGAGTTTGGAAGTTTTCCTTCTGTTTCTATTTTTTGAAACAGCTTCAGGAGAATAGATATTATTTCTTCTTTGATTTTTTGGTAGAATTCCCCAGGGAATCCATCAGGCCCTGGACTCTTTTTTTGGGAGGTTTTTGATCACTACTTCAATATCTTCAGGGTTATTTGGTCTATTTAGGTTATCAATTTCTTTCTGTTTCAGTCTTGGTAGTTTATAGGTTTCCAGGAAGGCATCCATTTCTTCCAGGTTGCTTAAATTACTGGCATATAGTTGTTGATAACAATTTCTAATGATTGTTTCTTTTTCCTTGATGTTAGTCATGATCTCTACACTTTCTTTCATAATTTTATTAATTTGGGTCCCTTTTCTATTCTTTTGAATAAGTCTGGCCAGTGGCTTATCGATCTTATTAATTCTTTCAAAGAACCAGCTTCTAGTTTTGTTGATCTGCTCAACTGTATTTCTGGTTTCTAATTCATTGATCTCTCCTCTAATCTTAATCAGTTGTCTTTCGTGCATGGCTTAGGCCTGTTCTTCTGTTCTAGCTCCAGGTTCTTGAGGTGAGAATGAAAAACTGCATTTTAGATTTTTCTATTCTTTTGAGTGAGGCTTGGATGGCTATGTATTTTCCACTTAGGACCGCCTTTGCAGTGTCCCACAGGTTTTGGACCGATGTGTTTCATTCTCATTGGTTTCCATAAACTGCCTAAGTTCTTCTTTAATTTCCTGGTTTACCCAAACATTCTTAAGCAGGATGGTCCTTAGTTTCCAGGTGTTTGAGTTTCTTCTAAATTTTTTCTTGTGATTGAGTTCCAGTTTCAAAGCATTGTGGTCTGAGAATATGCAGGGAATAATCTCAGTCTTTTGGTATCGGTTGAGACCTTTTTTGTGACCCAGTATATGGTCTATTCTGGAGAAAGTTCCATGTGCATTCGAAAAGAATGAGTATTCTGTTGTTCCAGGGTGGAGTGTTCTGTATATATCTACAAGGTCCATCTGGTCCAGTATGTCATTCAAAGCTCTTGTTCCTTTTTTGATATTCTGCTTAGAGGGTCTGTCTATTGCTGGGAGTGGAGTGTTGAGGTCCCCTACTATTAATGTATTATTATATATATGTCTCTTTATTCTGATTAAGAGTTGGCTTATGTAGTTGGCTGCTCCCCTGTTGGGGGCATAGATATTTATAATTGTTAGATCCTCTTGTTGGATACACCCTTTGAGTATAATATAGTGTCCTTCTGTATCTCTAACTACAGTCTTTAGCTTAAAATCTAATTTGTCTGATATGAGAATTGCTACCCCAGCTTTCTTTTGAGGTCCGTTGGCATGAGAAATTGTTCTCCATCCCTTCATTTTCAGTCAGGATGTATCTTTAGGTTTAAAATGAATCTCTTGTAGATAGCAAATGGATGTGTCATGTCTTTTTATCCAATATGCAACCCTGTGGCATTTTATAGGAGCATTTAGGTCATTGACATTGAGAGTGATTATGGAGAGATATGATTTTAATGTCATCAGGTTGCCTGTGAAGTCCTTGTTTGTATAGATTGTCTCTGTAAATTTCCGTTCTGTATCACTCTTTGTGTCTTTTTACTTTTATAGAACCCCCCTTAATATTTCTTGCAGGGCTGGCTTGGTGGTCACATATTCTTTCAGTTTCTGCCGGTCTTGTAAACTCCTTGTCTCTCCATCTATTCTGAATGACAGCCTTGCTGGATACAGTATCCTTGGCTGCACGTTCTTCTCATTTAGTGCTCTGAATAGGTCTTGCCAGCCCCTTCTGGCTTGCCAGGTCTCTGTAGACAGGTCTGACATTATTCTAATGTTCCTCCCTCTTTACATGAGGAATCTCTTCCCCCTCACCACTTACAAGATTGTTTCCTTGGATTTAAGATTTGTTAATTGTACTATTCTATGTCGTGGTGTTGGTCTGTTCTCGTTGATCTTGGGAGGGATCCTCTGTGCCTTTTGGACATAAATGCTTGTTTCCTTCACCAGATTAGGGAAGTTCTCAGCTACAATTTGTTCAAATATCTCTTCTAGACCTCTCTCTTTCTCCACCCCCTCAGGGATGCTGATAATTCTTGCATTGGAATGTTTCATTGAGTCAGTAATCTCCTGTATCTTTTTTTCATGAAGGTGGATTTTTTTAAATAATAATTTTTATTATGTTATTTTAGTCACCATACAGTACATACTTAGTTTTTGATGTAGTGTTCCATGATTCATTATTTGCCTATAATACCCAGTGTTCCATACAATATGTGCCCTCCTTAATACCCATCACCAGCCAATCCCAATCCTCCACTCCCCTCCCCTCTGAAGCCCTCAGTTTGTTTCCCCAGAGTCCATAGTCTCTCATGGTTCATTCCCCCTTCTGTTTACCCCCCCTTCATTCTTTCCAATATTATCTCTCTTTCCTTCTTTTCTATCTAACCTTCTAACTCACTAATTCATTCTTCTGCCTCGTTTACCCTGGAAGTCAGAGCATAGAGTTTAGACTTCATTTCACTCATAGAATTCTTAATTTCCACCAGATTCGTTCTCATTTCAGCCCTTAGAGATTCTATATTTCCATTAATATTTATTTTCCTCAAGCCTAAACATCATCTTGATAATTGTTACTCTGAAATCCATTTCTGACAGCTTGGTGGTATCCATATCCATTAGTTCTGTGGCAGAGGCCACAATCTCTGTTTCTTTCCTTTGTCGGGGATTCCTCCTCATTGTCATTCTGATGAGGTGTGGTTGCAGGGATGTACAGAGTCCAAATTATTGACCAGGACCCAAGCAAGATACACCTGTTTTGTAGGGACCTTAGGGATGCAGGCTTCTTGTTCTTTCTGCCTGCCTTCTGGGGGAGGAGCCTGCTGCACTGATCCTCAGGCAACCCTATTTGGGCAGAGTTGCCCTGCCCCCTGTGTGTTGGGGGGTGGAGGGATGGGCACAATGAGAACCAGTTTTTCCGGGCTTTTGTTCTCTGGCAGCTTTCCCTTGCAGCTTTCTGTGTCTCTTCTGAGAGTCACAGCAGCAGTGACCATATCTAAACCTCTGTCTCAGAACAGAGAGATTGCAGTCTGCTCTTCACTGAGCTCTCCAGGCCACACTGACTCCGTTTCTGTCAGTGCTGCTAAAAACCTGCAGCGTCCCAGGTTGTGCTCCCCATGGCTGCTCTCCCAGTTCTCGCTCTCAGGACCAGCACGTGTCTGCCCTTTGTGCCTAAAACCGCCAGCCATCCTTGTTCCCATGTGTGCTCCCGAGCTCCAGGTTTTAGTCTGGTTTCCCTGCTACTACAGGTCTGCTAGTGTGGCTGCTCCCCAGTGTGGGAGGCTTCTGCCTTCCCAGTGCCAGAGCACGGTGGCTCCTTCCCCCTTCTGGTTATGTTCTGATATCTGTGCTGAGACTCTTGGCTCCCTGCTTCATACCTCAGAGACCAAGTGCTGGAGATGTTCTCTTTGTAGAAATCCAGATGTATCTTCTTACATCTCAGGCTGATTTCATGGGTGTTCAGGATGGTCTGGTAGATATCCAGCTCGATTCAGGGGACCAGTTGAAATAGGGTCCCCTACTCCTGCGCTATCTTTTCCCCCTCCAACTCAATTCATTTTTACATATGTATACACCATTATAAAAACTGTCTGTATCAAGATAAAGAACATTTCCAGCACCTCAAAAAACTGCCTCAGATATCGGTCCAAAAAGGCAGAGGAGTAGGACACCTTAGTTTCATCTGGTCCCAGGAATTCAGCTAGATAGCTGTCGAATCATTCCGAACACCTGCAAACTCAACTGGAGATCTAAGAAAAGAATAGCTGCAACCCTACAAATAGAAAAGTGACCACTTTCTGCAAGGTAGGAGGTGCGGAGAAGTGAATCCAAGTCAATATATGGGAAGATAGACCACGGGGAGGGAGACCCCAGCAGCCAGCACCAGAGAGTGATATAGCAGTGGAGTGCAAAATCACAATATTTAGAAGTTTGATCCAGTGAGGCCTGAAAGGGGGCCTGAAAGGCACTCAGGGGGCAAAGTGGGGTAGAATCCTAGGTGGGACAATGTGGTCTCAGGAAGACTGGGGGTGTCTGAGTGTGGCAGAGCTCCCTGGCATCAGAGCAGGGAAGCTGGCTACAAAGAGTAAGCCCAGGAGTGGGCTCTGGGTTGCCATAAACCCTGAACCATTGCATGGTGGGGTGACTGCTCCCTGAGCAGGGGCCCAGAAAACTGCAGAATGACCCCAGGGAGGAGTGGCATGGGTGTGAGCTGCAGGAGTCTACAGGGTTTGGAGTCTCTAAATGGGGTCAAGTGCCTGAGATAGAAATACTCTATGACAGGCTGAGTGAACACGAAGTGTGAACAGAGAGCAGGGAGACAGGAGTGATTGACTGCTTTTCTCTGACAGCTCACTGAAGAGTGAGGCCCTGCACTCTCAGCTCCAGGGCTGGAGATTTGGAGGCTGCCATTTTCATTCTCATCTTCTAAAGCTGCTCGGAAAGCCTTCAGGGAACAAAAACCACATAGAGGAATCGGGAACAGATTATTTATTCTGGCCGTCTTGCAAGGGTGGTGCAATTCTGCCTGGGGCAAAGACACCTGAGAATCAGCACAACAGGCCCCTCCCCAGAAGTCAGTAAGAACATGGGCTAAGGCTAAAAACTCAGCCTTATGGAGAAGCTCCATATGGAGCAAAACCCATATGGAGAAGAGCAAAACTCCAGAGCTAGGGGAAAATGGTATATAGAAATCATTGTTTCCCCCCCCACAATTCTTTAGTCTTTCAATTTTAAATTTTTTTCTTTCCTTTTTCAATGAATTTCTTATTTTACCAACTCTTTTTAAAAAATCTTTTTTTAATTTTCATTTTTATAGTTACATTCTATCCTCTCATTGTATTTATTTTTCTATATATACATTTTTTTTTCTTTACAATTTTGGGATACAGTTCTTCTAACAAACAGACCAAAATAAGCCCAGAATCTAGTGTATGGCTCTTTTGTCTTCACCTGTCTGATCATATTCTCTCTCTTTCTCTTTTTTTGTTAAAGTCTTTTAAAATTTTCATCTTTACAGTTAAATTCTATCCTTTCAATATATTTAATTTTATTTTGGATGTATATAAGTTTTCTTTCTATATGAATTTGAGATGCAGTTTCTTCTAACAAAACAACCAAAATACACACAGGTTCCAGTGTATTGTTCTGTTCTGCCCATCTGTCTGATTATATTCTCTCTTATTTTATTTTTTGGGGATTTAGGTCTCTTCTGATTTGCTTAGCATATATTTCTCTGGGGTTGTTGTTGCCATTTTAGTATTTTGTTCAGTCATTCACCTATTCTTCTCTAGACAGAATGATGAGACAGAACAATTCACTTCAAAAAGAGGAAGTACTGACTGCCAGGGACCTAATCAGATGAACATAAGTAAGATGTTGGAACTAGAGTTCAGAATACTGATTGTAATATACTAGCTGGGCTTGAAAAAAGCACAGAAGATACTAGGCAATCCTTTTCTGGAGAAATAAAAGAACTAAAATCTAATGAAGTTGAAATAAAAAAGGGAATTAAGGAGATGCAATAAAAATGGATGCTCTAACTCCTAGGATATATGAGGCAGAAGAGAGAATTAGTGATTAAAAGACAAAATGATAGAGAATAAAGAAGCTGAGAAAAAGAGAGATAAACAATTACTGGACCATAAGGGGGGAGAATTTGAGAGATAAGTGATACCATAAAGCAAAACAATATTAGAATAATTGGGATCTCAGAAGAAGAGGAAAGGGGAGGGCAAGAGGTGTATTGGAGCAAATTATAGCAGAGGACTTCTCTAATCTGGGGAAGGAAACAGGCATCTAAGTCCAGGAGGCACAGAAAACCCTCTTCAAAATCCATAAAAATAGGTCAACGCCCTGAAATATAATAGTGAAACTTGCAAATCTCAGAAATAAAGAGAAAATCCTGAAAGCAGCTCAGGACAAGAGGTCTGTAACCTATAAGGGTAGAAACATTAGACTGGCAGAAGACCTATCCATAGACATCTGGCAGGCCAAAAAGGACTGGCATGATATAGTCAGGGTGCTAAATGAGAAAAATATGCAGCCAAGAATACTTTATCCAGCTAGGATGTCATTCAAAATAGGAGAGATAATGAGTTTTCAAGACAAACAAAAACTAAAAGACTTTGTGATCACTAAACCAGCAGTGCAAGAAATATTAAAAGGTATCCTTTAAACTAACAGAGTTCCAAAGTAACATAGACCAGAAAGAAACAGAGACAATACACAGAAACAGTGATGTTACAGGTAATGCAATGGCAATAAATTCACATCTTCTAATAATTACTGTGAATATAAGTGGAATAAATGACCCAATCAAAAGACACAGAGTATCAGATTGGATAAAAAAGCATGATCCATTGATATGCTATCTGCAAGAGACTCATTTTAGACCCAAAGACACCTTCAGATTGAAAGTAAGGGGGTGGAAAACCATTTATCATGCTAATGGACATCAAAAGAAAGCTGGGGTGGCAATCCCTTGTATCAGACAAATTCAATTTTAAACCAAAGTCTGTAATAAAAGATGAGGGAGAACACCATATCATAATTAAGGGGTCTATCCAACAAAAAGTTCTAACAATTGTAAATATTAATGCCCCTAACATGGGAGCAGCCAGTTATATAAACTAATTAATAAGAAAATTAAAGAAACACATCAATAGTGATACAATAATAGTAGGAGACTTTAACACCCCACTTACTGCAATGGACAGATCATCTAATCAGAAGATCAACAAGGAAACAAGGATTTTGAATGACACACTGGACCAGATGGACTTCACAGAGATATTCAGAGCATTCCATCCTAAACAACAGAGTATACATTCTTCTCAAGAGCACATAGAACATTCTCCAGAATAGATCATATACAGAGTCACAAATCAGTTCTCAACTGGCACCAAAAGATTGGGATCATTCCATATATATATATATATATATATATATATATATATATATATATACACACAGCAGGGAAATTAATGGAAAAATTGGAAATATGGAAAAAGAAAAATTTTAAAAATTCATGGAAACAAATGAAAATGAAAACACAAACGTTTAAAATGTTTGGGATGCAGCAAAGGCAGTCCTAAGAGGGAAGTAAATAGCAATACAAGCCTTTTTTAAGAAACACAAAGGTCTCAAACACACAACCTAACCTTGCGCCTAAAGGAGCTGGAGAAGGAGCAGCAAATAAAACCTAAACCCAGCAGGAGAAGAGAAATAATAAAGATTAGAGCAGAAATCAATGAAATAGAAACCAGAAAAACAGATCAATGAAACTAGAAGCTGGTTCTTTGAAAGAATTAGTAAGATCGATAAACCTCTGGCCAGACTTATCCAAAAGAAAAGAGAAAGGATCCAAAATAATAAAATCATGAACAAAAGGGGAGAGATCAAGACTAATACCAAGGAAATAGAAACAATTATTAGAAATTATTACCAGCAACTATATGCCATGAAATTAAGCAACATGGAAAAAATGGATGCCTTCCTGGAAACTTATAAACTACCAAGACTGAAACACAAAGAAATAGACAATTTGAACAGACCCATAACCAGTAAGGAAATTGAAGCAGTAGTAAAAAAAAAAGCTTCCAAAAGTCCAGGGCGAGATAGTTTCCCAGGGGAATTCCACCAAACACTTAAAGAAGAAACAATACCTATTCTATTGAAGCTGTTCCCAAAAAAAGGAAATAGAAGGAAAACTTCCAAACTCTTTCTATGACACCAGTATTACCCTGATCCCAAAACCGGAGAAAAAAAGAATTACAGACCAATATCCCTAATGAACATGGATTCCAAAATATTCACCAACATCCTGGCTGATAGCACCCAACAGTACATTAAAAGGATTATTCACCATGACCAGGTGGGATTTATTCCCAGGATACAAGGGTGGTTCAATATTTGCAAATCAATCAATGTGATAGAACACATTAATAAAAGAAATGACAAGAACCATATGATCCTCTCAATTGAAGCAGAGAAAGCTTTCAACAAAATACAGCATCCTTTCTCAATTAAAACTCTTCAAAGTGTTGAGATAAAGGGAACATACCTCAATATCATAAAAGCCATCTACAAAAAGCCTACAGCAAATATGGGGAAAAACTGAATGGGGAAAAACCGAAAGCTTTTCCTTTAAGGTCAGGAACATGACAGGGATGCCCACTCTCACCACTTTTGTTAAACATAGTACTAGAAGTCCTAGCCTCAGCAATCAGACAACAAAAAGAAATAAAAGGCATTCAAATTGGCAAAGAAGTCAAACTCTCATTCTTTGCAGATCACGATACTTTATGTGGATAATCCAAAAGACTCCACTCCAAAATTGCTGGAACTCATACAGCAATTCATCAACGTGTCAGGATACAAAATCAATGCACAGAAATCAGTTGCTTTTCTGTACATTAACAATGTGACTGAGGAAAGAGAAATTAAGGAGTTGATCCCATTCACAGTTGCATCAAAAACCATAAGAAACCTAGGAATAAACCTAACCAAAGAAGTAAATGATCTGTACTCTAGAAACTACAGAACACTTATGAAAAAAATTGAGGAAGACACAAAGAGATGGAAAAACATTGCATGCTCGTGGATTGGAAGAATTAACATTGTTAAAATGTCTATGCTGCCCATAGAATCTACACATTCAATGCAATCCCTATCAAAATACCATCCACATTTTTCACAGAGCTTTTTCAAACAATCCTAAAATTTGTGTAGAACCAGACAAGACCCTGAATCATCAGGGGAAGGTTGAAAAAGAAAAGCAAAGCTGGGGGCATCACAATGCCTGACTTCAAGCTATATTACAAAGCTGTGATCACCAAGACAGCATGGTACTGGCACAAAAACAGACACACAGATCAGTGGAACAGAATAGAAAACCCAGAAATGGACCCTCAACTCTATAGTCAACGAATCTTCAACAAATCAGGAGAGAATATCCAATGGAAAAAAGACCATCAATGAATAGTCCTGGGAAAATTGGACAGCCACATGCAGAAGAATGAAACTGGGCCATTTTCTTATACCATACCAAAAGATAAACTCAAAATGGATGAAAGACCTAAATGTGAGACAGGAATCCATCAAAATCCTAGAGGAGAACACAGGCAGTAACCTCTTCAACCTTGGCCACAGCAACTTCTTTAAAGACACATCCCCAAAGGCTAGGGAAACAAAAGTGAAAATGAACTTTTGGAACTTCATCAAGATAAAAAGCTTCTGCACAGCAAAGGAAACAGTCAACAAAACTAAAAGGCAACCCACAGAATGGGAGAAGATATTTCAAATGACATTATTGATAAAGTGCTGGTATCCAAGATCTATAAAGAATTTTTCAAACTCAACACCCAAAAAACAAATAATCCAGCTAAGAAATGGGCAGAAGACATGAACAGACACTTCTCCCAAAAAGACATACAAATCACTAATAGACACATGAAAAAAAGTTCAACATCACCAGCCACCAGGGAAATACAATCAAAACCACAGTGAGATACCACCTTACACCAGTCAGAATGGCTAAAATTAACAAGACAGGGAACAAAAAGTGTTGGTGAGGATGTGGAGAAAGAGAAGCCTTACACTGTTGGTGGGAATGCAAGCTGGTACAGCCACTCTGGAAAACAGTATGGAGGTCACTCAAGACATTAAAAGTAGAGCTGCCCTATGACCCAGCAATTGCACTACTAGGTATTTACCCCAAAGAAACAGATATAGTGAAAAGAAGGAGCATATGCACCCCAATGTTCATAGCAGCAATGTCCACAATAGCCAAACGGTGGAAGGATCTGAGATGTCCTTCAACAGGCGAATGGATAAAGAAGATGTGGTTCATATATACAATGGAATATTACTCAGCCATCAGAAATGATGAATACGTGGGGTGCCTGGGTGGCTCAGTCAGTTAAGCATCTACCTTCAGCTCAGGTTGTGATCCCGGGGTCCTGGAATTGAGTCCTGCATTGGGCTCCCTGCTCAGTAGGGAGCCTGCTTCTCCTTCTTCCTCTGCCTCTCTCTCCCTCCGCCTGCTGGTCTCTCTTCTTGTGCTCTCTTTCTCTTTGTGTTGAATAAATAAATAAAATCTTAAAAAAAAAAGAAAGGATGAATACATCCTTTTTGCAACAACATGGATAGAACTGGAAGGGCTTATGCTAAGTGAAATAAGCCAAGCAGAGAAAGACAGTTATCATATGGTTTCACTTATATGTGGAACATAAAGAATAGTGTGGGGATCATAGGGGAAGGGAGGGAAAACTGAATGGGAGGAAATCAGAGAGGGAAACAAACCATGAGAGACTGGACTCTGGGAAACAAACTGAAGGTTACAGAAGGGAGAGGGAGTGGGGAAATGGGGTAACCAGGTGATGGGTATTAAGGAGGGCAGATGATGTGTTGAGCACTGGAGGTTATATGCAACTAATGAATCGCTGAACACCACATCGGAAACTAATGATGTACTATATGTTGGCTAACTGAACATAATAAAAAAAATATGTGATAAATAACTTTATTGTGGTAAACATTTCACAATATATACATGTATCGGATAATTACATTGTACACCTTAAGCTTACACAATATTATATGTCAATTATATTTCAATAAAGTAGAAAAAATAATCTAAATAAAAATCTTCTTAATAGTAAGAGCTTGAATCAATGAAACTACAAGACTTTGCAGTTAGATGTAAAATAAAAGTTGAGTAGAGAGGCATGTCTTTCTTCTGGGGGAAGAGTGAATATTATAAAGAAGTCAGGGGCGCCTGGGTGGCTCAGTCAGTTAAGCATCTGCCTTTGTCTCAGGTCATGATCCTGGGGTCCTGAGATTGAGCCCCACATTGGGCTCCTTGCTCAGTAGGGAGTCTGCTACCCCCTCTCCCTCTGCTTCTCTCCTCACTTCTCTTCTCTCTCTTACTCTCTCTCTCTAATAAATAAATAAAATCTTTAAAAATATATTTTATTTTATTATTTTATTTTATTTTCTAATTATGTTCAGTTAGCCAGCATATAGTACATCACTAGTTTTTGATGTAGTGTTCAATGATTCATTAGTTGTGATGGGTACCTGGTGTTATATGCAAATAAAAAATTTTTAAAAAAGAAGTCAATTTTTCCCAAAACCAAATTGTACTTTTTGTGTGACTCCATCAAAATTATGTGAGGCATTTTAGAATTTAAAAAAAGTTTGGTTTAATGTAGAATTCTAATTATGTGAATCTCATTTTAATGTTTTAAAAAGAATGATGAAGGGATAACAGTGTTGCCACTAGACATTTTTTAAGGGATGGATTTATAAGCCAATCACGTGTTTGCTTGCACAGCTCTTTCCATAGCCTGATGCTTCGAGGTTCTGCTTCACACTCTTCCTGGCCAGAGAGACCCATCAAGACCCCTGGGCCTTGGTCATCTCTGGATGACTGCTGCATTAGATGTGAAGAAACAGGCAGGGTAACCCTGAGTGCCCCTTGTTTGTGGATCAGCCAGGTTTGGTATCTTTCTCCAAGGAGCAATGCCTCCCTCCACACAGCACCCCAGACTCCCCCCGTTGTTCTGGGATCTCCCAACCTTCCTGCCTGATCAGCCTTTGTACTGAACCTGCTCCATGCACTGCAAAGAGCCCACGCAGTGGCAATGTGGGTGTGATGTTCCTAAATGCAACATTAAAAGCTGCCTGTGTGACTCTTCCACGTATAAAGTGGCATGCCCAGGAGAGTCTGTGTAACTAATTCCAGATACCCAGCAACCGAGCCAGCTTTCCTAGAAAGTCCTAACAACCAGGAGTTCCTGGTCAGATACCCACTGCATATCATCCTCCTCCTCCTCTTCTTTTTTTTTATAATAGTAAATTTTTTATTTTTATTTTTAAAAATTTTTTATTATGTTATGTTAGTCACCATACAGTACATCATTAGTTTTTGATGTAGTGTTCCACAATTCATTGTTTGCGTATAACACCCAATGCTATATCCTCCTCTTCTTACAAATTCTTCCTATTTTTCTCTCTAACTGAAAGAATCTCTACAGCGTCTCCAGAAACAAAACAAGTTCCAGATACAGAAACCTACAGTTCTCCACCTCTCTTGGACATGCAGGCAAGCCAGTGAGGCTTAAGAACTCATTGGGCTTTAGAAAAGCTCAGAAAGGAGTAGCCACCTGGGGAAACTTTACCCATAGTTCCCCTCCTTCCCACCTGGATACAGCCTTGCTACTCAGAACAAATCAGCACCTGAGACCAGAGTGCCTGCAGAAGGCACAGCACTAAGGATGGAACAATAGATGGAAAGGGCCTCCTCTTTCAGGATCCTTTGGAGCCACAACCAGCCCTGGAATGCCTACCTCTGACTTCAAAATACATAACAAAGACAGTCTGCTTTTGGTCTGCAATCACTGTGATTTTGGGTTTCTCCTACAGTAGCAAAACATAGCTTCTAACATACTGCATATATCCCAAACATAAGGCAAGATGCCACTGAAAAAGGAATCATTGGACTGGAAACCTCTTGTGTATGGAAGTCTAGTTAGGACAGGGATTCTGCTCTCAGAACGGAGTGTGAGCAGCCCAGATCAGATCCTGGGAAAGGAAGGGCTCTGCTCCTTCTTAAGTCAGAATTCTCAGAGAGCAGACCCAAGACCACTCCCTGTGAGCCTCCCCCACCCTACAGCAACCTAGGGCCCCTGCTTGGTGGGCCCATTTTATACTCTTTTATTTGAGGGGGGTTTGCTTTGTTTGCCGACATGTAAACATTAAGGACAATGGAAGTCTTAACCAAGTCAAGAAACCTTGAAGCTGTAAAAGCAAAGAAAGACATATTTGATTATACAAATACTAGAAATGTTTTTGTAACAAAACATATTGTAAATAAGGTCCATAAAATCTGATACATGAAAATTTTAAAAAGCTGTACAGATCAAAGTTAATATCCATGATAAATCAAAGTCTTGAACACTGGAAAGAAAATAAGACAACAGTATAATCATTTTGTAGAAATGGCCGATAAACATACTTTAGCAAACTCAAAATTACTACTGGTCAGGGACTTGAAAATTCAGTTAATAGCGAGACTGCCAAACATAAGGAAGAGCAAGTGAGAGTGACAGAGGGCAGAGGGCAACCTGCAATGGACAGTCAGAGCCCTGGCCAGTTACATGACTGTCACTCCTCTGTGGGCAGCCGTGAGTGTGAGGAGGGAACCAGGCATCTTAAGTAGTGGTCTACCCTCACGGGAACCTCTCTGCCCCTCTGTCATCCTCATGTGCCTCTTAGCTTGAATCTGCAGGGCATCAGTTCCTAGGCCTACTGTGCCCTGCTGCCTCTCCTCCCTAGACACCTGCCACCCCTCCCTCCCAGAGCAAGCACTTCCCTGCCCTGATGTCTGTGAAACTGAGCCCAGAAGACAAATACTGAGGAGGAGCCCCATCTTTCCCTGGGGTCTGCCTACCCTTTCCTTGTTACTTTCAAAATTATACATTCATATCCCCACCACTCCTCATGTGGCACTCACGGGGTCCAGGTGCTGGCCAGGTGACAGGACCAGGTCCTGGGGAAGCAGATCAGATACTGGGAAGGGGGACCAGGGATCTCAGGCAGACAGTCAAAGCCTGGATCTGAACCAGACCCCGTCCTCAAAGGAGGTTCAATGACCATGTATTGTACGTTGGGGGGGAGGGTCTCAACACGCCCCAACTACTCACCCTAACACAGGGCTGATCCCTGAAGTGGAGATTCGTTCCTCTTCCCAGATGCCCACAAGTGTACGCAGGTGAGCTGCCCAACCCTTCTCTCCTTGGGCACACACGGGGAGGGGGACACGTGCATAGCATGGTGGGAAAGACGGGGCTGCCATTCCCCGGTGGACCCTCTGCAGCTCCAGCCTCCCTGTAGTCAGAGGACATCCACCCTGGAGCAGCTTTCCCCTCTCACTTCCCCAGCTCCTGCCCTGCATCCCGATGAACAGGCTTTGGAGCCTTGAAATGTGGGGACACAGGAGATCACAAAAGGAAGGGAACCACTAAGGGCTTTGTGAGTCAGAAGTCAGAACTTTATGGTAACATGGAAGGGGGGATCAGTACCGGGCTGGGAGAATTTGGGTGGCCTGGTCACACACAGAGCTCTTCCCAGGAAACTGTGAGTCTTCCTGGTCCCTGTCAACCTCTGGATGGGGCAAGAGGAGGTGGGCAGAGGAAGAATCAGGCTGCTTACTCCTTGGTCATTCAGTTCCCCCAGTAGCTGCTCTATGAGGCAATGGCCATAGCACCCAAGGGCTCATGCTCACAGTGCTGGGGCTCTGGTGCCAGCACCAGTGGGAGGGACTGGCCTGGGGTGGCTCAGGAGCAACTCCCAGAGCTGGGGCCCCAGCAGGAAGAGACTGGAGGGGGCACTGGGCTGGGCCCTGGGGTGAGCACTTTGGGGGGACACTTTGGTGGACATTTTGGGGGGCACTTGGGAGGGGCTGGCACTATTGCTACTTCTGCTGGCAGGCATATTGGCGGGAGCTCAGTCAACCTAAAAGATAAAAAGGAAACTCTAAATACTTCTTTTCAAATCAATATACCTGTGGAAGAGGAATGATGTTGAGATCACACAGCCACAGCTAAACCTGAAACTCCTGTATCTTTCCTCCAGATAAAAGCACATGGATTAAATAATTAATGGAATGAGCTTCTTGTTCTTCTTTCAGAGGGAAGCTGGGACTGCTCCATCCTAGAAGCCTGCATAAAGTCCTCCCACCCCTGATGGCCCATTCTCTCAATACACGCATAGGCTCCCAACTAGGTGATGCAGGACACACTAGGGTGCTCTGGAAAATGTTGAACAATAAGCACTCTGGAAAAGAAGGCCCAGTTTGAAGCACTCCCCAATTTCTATGGGGTGAATACTCCCAACCTGGCTACTTTCAAGCTACCAACAGTGAGACACTGAGCACAGCTGGGGAAGACCTGTGTACTCAGACCCCAGCCTGAGCTCCAATCATGGGGCCAGAGACTCAGGCATACCAGGTCTTCTTCCTGTGCCTCCCCAACCCCTCTGTTCTGCCTTTGCCTCCCAGCACCCCCGGGTCCCTCCTCCTCTTCCTCCCTTGTCCTGCTCAGAGTCCTCTCTGGGCTCCATTCCCCACCCAGGGTGCTCGCAGGCAGGAGCACAGACGCATCCCTGGGGAGTCAGGCAGATGAGATACTGGAGCTGGGGTGTCAGGCACCAGGCTTGTCTCCAGGAGGGACAGAGGTGGCTCCTGCACAACCAGGTGTGTGCTCGATCATTTCTGACATTCCCTGCCTCCTGGGAGGTTTGGGAGCTCCAGGGACCCCTCTGGGGCTGGGATCCCAGGGGTTTTTCCAGCCATGCCCTTCCTGTGGCTGGAGTCTGGAGAGTCCATTGGACCCCAACAGAGGTGTTTCCTACATTCCTCTGGGCCTATCCTCTGAGGAAAACTCACTTGCGAGGAACGGTTTCTCCTGGTTCTTGTGGAAATGTTCTGTGCTGGCCCCTCCCCCTGAGAAGTTTCTCTTCTGCATTCTGTGTGGCTGCAGCCCTATTAGGCACTCTCCACAGCCTTGAGTTTGGGCCACCTCCCTGTCAGTGTGTCCCCTCTGACAGTGTCTTTTCAGCCCTCACTTGTGAGTGTTCTCCTCCAGCTCACTCTGGAGAACCTAGTCAGTGGGTTCAATTTGAGTGTATTCTGCTGACCAGGGAAGGAGTGCAATAAACTTGTCCTAGCATAGGGAAATAGAGGTGAACAATACTACATGGCTGTAATTGCAAGGACTACAGAACTGTGGCCTTTCTGAGGGTGACTGTGGAAAACATGGGTACCAAAGAAGTTGATGGTCAGGGCCTGAACCTCCTGAGTCACTATTTCCCAGTGAGAGTGGAACACATTGTTTCATTCAGCTAGCTTCATGGTGATATCACCCTTGGCTTCTTCATTTTCTTTGACAAAGATGTTTATAAAGGGGCAAATGAGTAATGAGGGAAGCAAGGCTGTGTGTGTGTGGGGGGGGAGTGTGCGTGTCCATGTGTGCATAAGTTGTATCACATGACTGTGTATGTGAACGTGAGTGTGTACATACATGAGCGTCTGTACTGAGAAGTAGTTGAATAAAAGAGGGAAGAACTGATGGGGATCCGTCATCAGGGAAACCATGTCACCTTGTGTTCCCTCATATGGGGGAAATGTTGGGAAATAGCTTACCGGCTAATGAAGAAACACCTGCCTGTAGGTATTATTGCTTCTGTCTCTCCAGCCCTCACACCAGCAGTGTGTGAGCCCTCTGAGTGTAGAGATTTTTTTTGTCTCACTGCCTGTGGTCCCCCAGGGACTAGCCAAATGCTTAATTGCCCAGCCAGTGCTGGCTGGATGAATGAGGGATCTCACATGTGAATGAATGAATGAAGGAGTGTCATAATGATAGGAATGAATGAATGTATGAATGAATGAATGGATGAATGGCCTGGGGCTGATTTCAGAAATTTCACTTGAAATTCATCTTATGTGGGAAATCACAAACCTGTAAGCCGGTCTCTGAAGCTACCTCCTTGATTTGTCCATCTGAAGGTCTTCCTGGAAACTTGAACTCAATACATCCCAGAAAACTCTTCCCACTAAACACTAGAACCTTATTTCAGCCACAGTCAGGAGAACCCTACCCCTTCTTGATGCATTTCTTACATTGTTCTGCTCCTCTCCTGGCTCACTCAGGAGTTCCCTGCACTGTCCTCACTGGCACTTCTGGTCCTAGCCCCAGGCTCCGCTTCCAAAAGAGTACATGTGAAAACAGAGTTTATTCAACTATAGTTTTCAAAAGTTAAAAACATGACTCATTCAAACATATATTGGGCATATATCAATTTCTTTCACTCATCAATAAGGGAACAAGCAGGCTAATAAAGCCGATTCATGGTGAACAGGAGACAGTAAATTATCCAGAGGCAGACAGAAAAAATGCTGGAACAAAATTACAAATTTAGGTGCAAAACTGGTTACTGTCTTGAAGGGCAATGAAACCATTGGGTTCTTCTTTCTACTGGGCATAAATAATTTGTAACTTAAAAATCTTCTGTAAGTTAAATCTAACTTTACACAGTCTGGGCCCTAATCAACAATAGCTAGAATAGGTGAAACAACTACTCCTCAAAAAAACCCCATCCCTTAGAGTTACATGAACCTTGTTAGTTACCATCATGTAGTATACATTTGAGAGACTGTTGAGAAATCTGCTTTTGCTTTATTTCTAAGTTTTGGGTCATTTTAGTTCCCCATTTCCTAAGAAGAGATGGTTGGTTACACAGAGAAGTGGGGCTATGTCCCAACTGGCTCCTGGCCGTGGCCCTGTCTGGTCCAGGACCACCAGAGGGGTGGCCTAGCCTAGGCCATGATCTCTCAGGTGAGAAGGGAGAGGGAGGCAGGGCACTGTGGGAGTTCACGGGTTCTGCTCCTCTGAGAGCCGGACTCACTTCAGATCCAGGGTTAGTGTTCCTCATGAGAGATGTCCTGCTGTGCCCTCCCCGCCCCCACCACCATAGGGTTGGTTCAATCCGGACCTGTGGTTTTTCCTTTGCTGTCTGCCAGGGTGACTTTCCCTGTGGGAGCTGTGGCTCTGAGCAGAACTCAGGGATCTAAAATGTACCAAGGAAGTGGAGTATGCAGAAACAAAAAGGCATGGTGAAGAGGGAGAGATATCCCAGGTGCTCCAGGCCAAGCACAAGACACCTGAAAGCCAAGGCCTTGCACCAGGGGAGGGGCAGGGTCTGGAATCCATTGACGAGACCATCTTGTCTCATAGATACATTGTAGGACTGAAAAACGATGGACCCTTTCCTTACATGGTAATTCCCCAATTCAGAGACACACACGTGTTGCACTTACCAGCCCTGCAGTGACACACGAATAACTGAAATTGGTTCGTCCATATGAAATGTGAATGAAATGGTGAGAAACTGAAACTGACACTGACTTAGCACAAGTTCCAAAGGGCAGGAACATTACTGAAATGCTTAGTTTGGGAGAATAAGATTCTTTGTAGCTAGTAATGTCTGTTATTAACCACTCACCAGCACATAGCAAATAGGCCTAAAAGACAAAATTATCCTCGAGTTGGGTTTACTTCATCTGACTTATTTGACTCACTTTCAGGCTGAAACATTCTGCCCAACCTCTTCTTCTCACCCCCAGCAATACCTATACCTGCACAGTCCCCCCTGCATCACCAACCCGGGGTCTGGCCCACATTTTCTCCAGTTTCCTCCTGGGGGACCCCAGCCCTGGGGCAGAACCACTGGAGCCACCAGAGGCTCCCAGTGCTTCCTCTGTGGGCACTGTTCTGCAGTCTGGAGTGTGTTTCCTACCAGCCCTGGCTCAGGAGCCCTGTGCAAGACCCAGGGCCTCCCCAGCCTCAGAATTCTCCTTCTCTCTGTCCCCCTGCCACTGCACCTTGTTGGGACTCAGGGGTTACAGAGAAAAGTTTCTGTTTCCCCAGGTGTTCTCCTAAGAAATCTACCTTTACCTCAGGGAAGAATGAAACTGTCATTTCATGTTCCCAATGTGTTTTGGTCACTGTCAGTCTTTCTTCTTTCTCTTAAGTCTTATTTCTAATGACCTTTCCATAGCATTTCAGTCCCCACTGCTGTGTCCCTTCCTCCCTGTTTGCACCTGAGGTACAGGTTAGTGGAGCTCGGCTTTGGGAACAAGTGCCTTCTCATTTTCTGACACTTTAAGATGAGACTTTAAGATGAGACTTTGACACTGGCCTCCCCATCTGGGTTCCAGAGAATGGGGTGTCAGGGGTATATTCAACAGAGGGCTCCTGGACCCGTCTTCTGGGGCAGCTCAACTGTATTTGACTCCCCATGGCCTCTCTGCCCTGCCCTTTCAGGACCTCTCTCCCTGTCCTGTTGGCCTCACAAGGATAGCCCCAGCTCAGCCTCAGAGGACAACTGTCATGTCAATAGTCAAACTCAGCTGGAAATGCTGATGAGGCTTCAAGGTGTTCATCTTTCCCTGGATTTTTGGTGTTTCTTCATCATCCACTTGGCATTTCAATCCACTGCCAGAAAGGGCAAGACCTTACAGCACCCTCCATGGTGGGCCCCAGAAAGGCTTGAAAACAGAACAGGTAGAGATGTAGATATAGCTATAGAGATATAGATACAGATGTAGATGTGAATGTATGTAGATATAGAGAGATACATACACACATACAGGTAGATAAATACATAATATACATATATAATAACAGGCAGAAAAATAACAATATAATAACTAATGATTATTGACCACTTATTTTGTTTAGATATCATTCTATTTTCCATATATTATCCCATTAATCCTCATAACAATCCTGTGACATAGGGACTTCTTATATCCCCACTATTCAGGGAAGGAACAGGCTCCTAGGGTTTAGCAAACTGCCCAAGTTCACACAGCTGGGAATAAGTTTGAGGCAATTTGACCCCAAAATTAAGCCACAATTCGTTCTCAATCATTTCAATATAGCATCAACAGGTTTCTCAGTTCAAAATTATAATGAACTCACACACAGTAGACACACTAGCATATGTGTATTCCCTGTGCACTGGTGGTATAAGGGAACAAAAGTCCACTAAGATGCTTCTGATGTGACCATCAACAGCAAGTCTCAGAATGTGCCACCAGGAGGAAGAAAAAAGATGGCAGAGGAGTAGGGGACCCCTTTTTCACCTGGTCCCCTGAGTTGAGCTGGATATCTACCAGACCATCCTGAACACCCACGGAATCAGCCTGAGACTCAGGAAGATACATCTGGATCTCTACAAACGAACATCTCCAGTGCTGAGTATTGAGGTATGAAGTGGGGAGCTGTGAATCCGCACACAGATATCGGAAGATAAATGGAAGGGGGAGGGAGCCGCCGTGCTCAGGCACTGGGAAGCAGTAGCCACCTGCACTGGGGAGCAGGCCAGACTCAGGTACTGGCACCCACGAGAAAGCAGACTGAGACCATGAGCCTGGGAACATGTGTGTGACCAGACTGAAAACCAGAGCTCCGGAGCGCTCACTGGAACCAGACTAAAACTAGGAGCCCAAGAGCTCGGGAGCACGCAAGCGTCCAAACTGAAAACTGGAGCTCCGGAGTACACACTCAAACTAGACTGAAACTGAGAGCTCAGGAGGGAGCGCGCACCCGACAAGACTGAAAATCGAACCTCTGGAGAGGACACTGGAACTGGACTAAAACCAGGAGCTTGGGAGTGCACGTGACTAGACTGAAAACCGGAGCTCTGGAGCGCAAACTCAAACTAGACTGAAACCGAGAGCTCGGGAGTGCACGCGACCTGACTGAAACTGGGGCTCTGGAGCACGTGCAGACCACACTGAAACAGGGAGCTCAAGAGCACGCTCGGAACCTGGGGGCGGCTGGCCGTGTTAGAAGCACAAAGGACAGAGATGTGCTGGCCCTGAAAGCGAGGGCTAGGAGAGAGGCTGTGGGGTGCACAACCCGGGACGCTACAGGGTTTTTGGCAGCACCAAGAGAAACAGAATTAAAGAGGACGAGACAGCTCAGTGGAGAGCAGATGGCGATCTCTCTGTTCTGAAACAGAGGCTGGGATTTGGCCACTGCTGCTCTGACTCTCAGAAGAGCCACAGAAAACTGCCAGGGAAAGACACCAGAGAACAAAAGCCCAGAAATACCAGCTCACATTGTGCCCATCCCCATCCCCCATCACAGGAGACAGGGCTACTCTACCAAAACAGGGTTGCCTGAATATCAGCATGGCAGGCCCGTCCCCCATAAGACAGGCTGAAAAATCAAGAAGCCTATATCCCTAAGGTACCTATAAAACAAGTGCACGCTGCCTGGCTCCTGGTCAGTAATTTGGGCTCTGGGCATCCCTGCAACCTCTCCTCATTAGAATGATGAAGAGGAAAAGTCCCCCCCCAACAAAGAAAAGATAATGAGTCTGTGGCCTCTGTCACAGAACTGATGGATATGGATATAACCAAATTATCAGAAATGGAGTTCAGAGTAACAATGGTCAAGATGATGTGTAGGCTTGAAAAAAGTATTAATGAAAATGTTGATGAGAATATAGAATCTCTAAGGGCAGAAATGAGAGTGAGTCTGACAGAAATTAAAAATGCTATGAATCAAATGCAGTCTAAACTAGATGCTCTGACGGCCAGGGTAAATGAGGCAGAAGAACAAATTAGTGAATTGGAGGATGGGATGGTAGAAGAGAAAGTTAAAAGAGAAACTTGGTTCAAAAAAATCCCATCTCAAGAATGTAGGTTACGGGAGATCACAGACTCGATGAAACATTCCAATGCAAGAATTATCAGCATCCCTGAGGGGGTGGAGAAAGAGAGGTCTAGAAGAGATATTTGAACAAATTGTAGCTGAGAACTTCCCTAATCAAGCAAAGGAAACAAGCATTCATGTCCTAGAGGCAGAGAGGACCCCTCCCAAGGTCAATGAGAGCAGAACTACACGATGTCAAGTCACAGTGCAATTCGCAATGATTAGATTCAAGGTTACAATATTGAAACTGGCCAGGGGAAGAGAATCCTTATGTACAGAGGTAATAATATCAGAATTATGTCAGACTTGTCTACAGAGACCTGGCAGGATAGGAAGGGTTGGCAGGGTATTTTCAAAGCTCTATCTGAGAAGAACATGCAGCCAAGGATCCTTTATCCAGCAAGGCTGTCATTCAGAATTGATGGAGAGATAAGGACCTTCCAGGATGGGCAGAAACTGACCGAATTTGTAACTACCAAACCAGCCCTACAGGAGATATTAAGGGGGGTTCTACAAAAGTAAAAAGGCCCCAAGAGTGATACAGAACAGAAATGTACAATCTATAGAAAAAAGACTTCACAGGCAACATGACATCATTAAAATCATATCTCACAATAATCACTCTCAATGTGAATGGCCCAAATGCTCCCATAAATCACCACAGGGTTGCAGATTGGATAAAAAGACATGACCTATCCATTTGCCATCTACAAGAGACTCATCTTGAACATAAAGATACATCCAGACTGAAAGTGAAGGGATGGAAAAAATTTTTCATGCTAATGGACCTCAAAAGAAAGCTGGGGTAGCAATTCTCATATCAGACAGGTTAGATTTTAAACTAAAGACTGTAGTTAGAGATACATTGAGGAAGACACAAAAAGACGGAAAAATATTCCATGCTCATGGATCGGAAGATTTAACATAGTTAAAATGTCCATGCTACCCAGAGCAATCTACAATTTCAATGCTATCCCGATCAAAATACCGAGGACATTTTTCAAAGAACTGGAACAAATACCCCTTAAATTTGTATGGAAACAGAATAGGCCCTGAATCTCCAAGGAACTGTTGAAAAGGAAAAACAAAGCCGGGGCATCACAATGCCGGATTTCGAGCTGTACTACAAAGCTGTGATCACAAAGACAGCATGGTACTGGCACAAAAATAGACACATAGACGAATGGAACAGAATAGAGAACCCAGAAATGGACCCTCAGCTCTTTGGGCAACTAATCTTTGATAAAGCAGGAAAAAACATCTGGTGGAAAAAGACAGTCTCTTCAATAAATGGTGCTGGGAAAATTGGACAGCTACATGCAAAAGAATGAAACTTGACCACTATCTCACACCATACACAAAGATAAACTCCAAATGGATGAAAGACCTCGATGTGAGACAGGAATCCATCAAAATCCTAGAGGAGAGCATAGGCAGCAACCTCTACGAAATCAGCCAAAGCAACCTTTCTCATGACACATCTCCAAACGCAAGAGAAACAAAAGATAAAATGAACTTGTGGGACTTCATCAAGATTCAAAAGCTTCTGCACAGCCAAGGAAACAGTCAAAAAAAACTAAGAGACAGCCCATGGAATGGGAGAATATATTTGCAAATGACTACAGATAAAAGACTGGTATTCAAGATCTACAAAGAACTTCTCAAACTCAATACGCAAGAAACAAACAAAGAAATGATAAAATGGGCAGAAGATATGAACAGACACTTTTCCAATGATGACATACAAATGGCTAACAGACACATGAAAAAATGTTCAAAATCATTAGCCATCAGAGAAATTCAAATCAAAACCACACTAAGATACCACCTTACGCCAGTTAGAATGGCAAAAATTGACAAGGCAAGAAACAACAATTGTTGGAGAGGATGTGGAGAAAGGGGATCCCTCCTACATTGTTGGTGGGAATGCCAAGTTGGTACTGCCACTCTGGAAGACAGTGTGGAGGCCCCTTAAAAATTAAAAATTGAGCTACCCTATGTCCCAGCCATTGCACTACTGGGTGTTTACCCCAAAGATACAGACGTAGTGAAGAGAAGGGCCATATGCACCCCAATGTTCACAGCAGCATTTTTTCACAATAGGTAAATCGTGGAAGGAGCCGAGATGCCCTTCAACAGATGACTGGATTAAGAAGTTGTGGTCCATATATACAATGGAATATTACTCAGCTATCAGAAAGAACGAGTTCTCAACATTTGCTGCAACATGGACGGCACTGGAGGAGATAATGCTAAGCAAAATAAGTCGAGCAGAGAAAGACAATTATCATATGATTTCTCTCATCTATGGAACATAAGAACTAGGAAGATCGGTAGGAGAAGAAAGGGATAAAGAAAGGGGGGTAATCAGAAGGGGGAATGAAGCATGAGAGACTATGGACTCTGAGAAACAAACTTAGGGCTTCAGAGGGGAGGGGGGTGGGGGAATGGGATAGACTGGTGATGGGTAGTAAGGAGGGCACCTATTGCATATGCACTTGGTGTTATACGCAACTAATGAATCTTCGAACTTTATATCAAAAACCAGGGATGTATTTTATGGTGACTAAATTAATATAATAAAAAAACTTTAAAAAAAAGAGAATTCTTCCTTAATATGAATAAAGAAAATAACCTGTTTCATACAAACAAAAAACAAACAAACAAACAAACAAACCAAAAAATGGTCCAGAGCCAGATGGCTTCCCAGGGAAATTCTACCAAACATTTAAACACGAATTAATACCTATTCTTATGAAACTGTTCCAAAAAATAGAAGTGGAAGGAAAACTTCCATACTCATTCTATGAAGCCAGCATTACCTTATTCCCAAAGTCAGGCGAACCCCACTAAACAGAAGAATTGCAGACCAATATCTCTTATGAACATGGATGCAAAAATTCTGACCAAGATAGGAGATAATAAGATCTAGCAGTACATTAAGAGGATTATTCATCACAACCAATTTGGATTTATTCCTGGGCTACAGAGGTGGTTCAACATCTGCAAATCAATGTGATACACCGCATTAATAAAAGAAAGAATAAGAGCCATACGATTCTCTCAATAGATGCAGAAAAGCTTTTGACAGAGTACAGCATCCATTCTTGATAAAAACCTTCAACAAAGTAGGGATAGATGGAACATACCCCAACATCATAAAAGCCATATACAAAAGACCCATAGCTAACATCATCCTCAATAGGGAAAAACAGCTTTTCCTCTAAAGTCAGGAACACAACAGGGTTGTCCACTCTCACCATTGTTGTTCAACATAGTACTGGAAGTCCTAGCCTCAGCAGACAAAACAAAGAAATAAAAGGTATCTAAATCATCAAAGAAGTCAAACTCTCATTCTTTGCAGATGATATGATACTCTATGTAGAAAAGCCAAAAGACTCCATCCAAAACTTGCTAGAACTGATACAGGAATTCAGCAAAGTTGCAGGATATAAAATCAATGCACAAAAGTCAGTCACATTTCTATGCTCTAAGAATGAACTAGAAGAAAGAGAAATCAAGTAATTAATCCTCTTTCCAATTGCACCAAAAACCATAAGATACCTAGGAATAAACCCAACCAAAGAGGTAAATAATCTGTACTCTGAAAATTATAGAATACTTATGAAAGGAATCAAGGAAGACACAAAGAAATGGAAGAATATTTAATGCTCATGGATTGGAAGAACAAATATTATTAAAATGTCTATGCTACCCAAAGAAATCTAGACATTCAATGCAATCAAATCAAATTAACATCAGCATTTTTCACAGAGCTAGAACAAACAATTCTTCAATTTGTATGGAACCAGAAAAGACCTCGAACAGCCAGAGGAATATTGAAAAAGGAAACCAATCACAATTCTGTACTTCAAGCTGTATTACAAAGCTGTAATCATCAAGACAATATGGTATTGGCATAAAAACAGACTCATAGATCAATTACCAGAAATGGAGCCTCAATTCTATGGTCAACTAATCTTTGACAAAGCAGTAAAGAATATCCAATGGAAAAAAGACAGTCTTTCAACAAATGGTATTGGGAAAACTAGACAGACACATGCAGAAGAATGAAACTGGACCACTTTCTCACACCATACACAAATATAAACTCAAAATGGATGAAAGACCTAAATGTTAGACAGAAATCCATCAAAATCCTAGAGGAGAACATAAGCAGCAATCTCTTTGACCTCAGCCACAATAACTTCTTGCTAGACACATCTCCAAAGGTAAGGGAAACTAAAGCAAAAATTAACTACTGGGAGTTCATCAGGATAATAAGCTTTTGCTAGCAAAAAAAAGAACTAACAATACTAAAAGGCAACCTATGGGTGGGAGAAGATATTTGCAAATGACCTATTGGATAAAGCGCTAGTATCCAAAATCTAGAAATAATTTATCAAACTGAAAATCCAAAAAACCAAAAATCCAGTCAAGAAACAGGCAGAAGTTATGAACAGACACTTCTCCAAAGAGGACATACAAATGCCTAACAGGAAGATGAAAAAATGCTCAACATCCCTGGGCATCGGGGAAATACAAATCAAAATCACAATGAAATACCATCTCACACCTGTCAGAATGGTTAAAACTAACAACTCAGGAAACAACAGATGTTGGTGAGAATGCAGAGAAAGGGGAATCCTCTTACACATTTGGTGTGAATGCAAACTATTACAGGTACTCTGGGAGACAGTACGGAGGTTCCTCAAAAAGTTAAAAATGGAACTACCCTATGATCAGTGGTTTCTCTTGACATATATTTATCCAAAGGATACAAAAATAGTGATTTGAAGGTGCCCATGCACCCTAATGTTTATAACAGTAATGACCACAACATCCAAAATATGAAAAATGGCCAGATGTCCATCAACTGGTGAATAGAGTTGGTTTATGTATATGATGGAATATCACTCAGCCATCAAAAAGAATGAAATCTTGCTGTTTGCACCAAATGGATAGAATTAGAGGGTATTATGAAAAGCTAAATAAGTCAGTCAGAGAAGACACATATCATATGATTTCACCCATATGTGCAATTTAAGAAACAAAGCAGATGAACATAGGGTAAGGGAAGAAAAAATAAAAGAAGAGAAAAGCAGAGAGGGAGGCAAACCATAAGTGACTCTTAAGTATAGGAAACAAACTGAGGGTTTCTGGTTGGAAGGTGGGTGCATGGATGGTGGTAATTGAGTTATGGGCATTAAGGAGGGCACTTGCTGTAATGAGCTCTGGGTATTATATGCAACTGATGAATCACTAAATTCTACCCCTGAAACTAATAATACACTGTATGTGAACTAAATTGAATTTAAATAAAAATCTTAAAAAATAAGAAAAAAATCTAATTTGTCTGATGTAAGTATAGATAGCTCCTCTGGCTTTCTTTTGATGTCCATTAACATGATAGATGGTTCTCCAACCACTTAGGTTCAATCTGTAGTTTTCTTTAGGTCTAAATGAGTCTCTTTTAAGCAGCATCTAGATGGATTTTTTTTATCCATTGGATACATTATGTCTTTAGATTTGCCCATTTAGTCCATTTACATTCAGAGTGGTTATTGAGAGATAGGAATTTAATGGTATTGCGTTACCTGTAGAGTTGGCGTTTCTGGTAATGTTCTGTGGTCCTTTTGGTCTTTTTTCTCCACTCAAAGAGTTCCCCTTAAATTTTCTTGCAGGGCAGTTTAGTGGTCACAAACTCCTTAAGTTTCTGTTTGTCCTGGAAACTCTTTATCTCTCCTTCTATTCTGAATGACAGCCTTGCTGGATAAAGAATTCTTGGCTGACTGAGAGGTTAAGATGGCGGAGGAGTAGGGGACCCCTTTTTCAGCCGGTCCCCTGAGTCGAACTGGATAGGTAACAGACCAGCCTAAATAACCACGGAATCAGCCTGAGACGCAGGAAGATACATCTGGATCTCTACAAATGAACATCTCCAGCGCTGAGTATTGAGGTACCAAGAGGGGAGCGTAAAACCGCGCACAGATATCGGAAGATAAACAGAAGGGGGAGGGAGCCGCCGCGTTTGGGCGCCAGGAAGCAGCAGCCACCTGCACGGGGGAGCGGCGGACCCATGGAGGGCACCCGCGAGAGAGCGGACTGAGACCGGTGAGCCGTGAATGCGCGCCACCAGGCTTCTCGCGGAACATTGGAATCCCGGTGTGCTCACGGGATCCAGACTGAGACCGGGAGCTCCCGGAGCGTGCGCGGGGCAGCTGGCGGCTGGCAGGCCACCTGCACGGGGGAGCAGGCGGACTCGCAGTCGGCACCCGCGAAACAGCAGACTGAGACCCTGAACCGGGTGTGCACGCCACCAGGCTTCTCACGGAACTCCGGAATCGCGGTGTGCTCACCGGGCATAGACTGAGACTGGGAGACCCGGGAGCACGTGGGGGCGGCTGGTGGCTGGTGGCTGGCGGCGTTAGAAACACAAAGGACAGAGACGAGCCGGCCCTGGAAGTGAGGGCAGGGATGCCGGGTGTGGGCACACATCCCGGGACGCTGCAGGGTTGAGCAGCACCAACAGTAACAGAGTTAAAGTGGCCAGAACATCAGTGGAGAACGGGCCGCAATCCCTTTGTTCTGTGACAATGCAGCCTCTGCTGCTCTGACTCTCAGAAGAGGCATAGCCGACTGCCAGGGAAATCCGCCAGAGAACAAAAGCCTGGAAATACCGGCTCAGAGAGTGCCCATCCCCATCCCCCCTCGCAGGGGACACGGAGACTCTACCCAAACAGGGTTGCCTCAGTATCGGCACGGCAGGCCCCTCCCCCAGAACACAGAAGGCAGGCTGAAAAATCAAGAAGCCCACAACCCGGGGCGCCTGGGTGGCGCAGTCATTGAGCGCCCGTCTCCGGCTTAGGGCGTGATCCCGGCGTTCCGGAAAGGAGTCCCTCATCGGGCTCCTCTGCTGGGAGCCTGCTTCTTCCTCTCCCACTCCCCTGCTTCTGTTCCTGTTCTTTCTGACTGGCTGTCTCTCTCTCTCAGATAAATAAATAAATAAAATCTTTAAAGAAGAAGCCCATGTCCCTAAGATCCCTATAAAACAAGGGGCACGGCCTGGGACGAGTCAATAATTTGGGCTCTGGACAACCCCGCAACCTCTCCTCATCAGAATGACAAGAAGGAGAAGCCCCCCCCCCAGCAAAGAAAAGACAGTGAGTCTGTGGCCTCTGCCACAGAAATAATGGATATGGATGTAACCAAGTTATCAGAAATGGAATTCAGAGTAACGATGGTCAAAATGATGAGCAGAATTGAAAAAGGGATTAACGAAAAGGTTACTGAGAATATAGAATCCCTAAGGACAGAAATGAGAGCGAATTTGACAGAAATTAAAAATTCTATGAGCCAAATGCAGGCAAAACTAGAGGCTCTGATGGCCAGGGTCACCGAAGCAGAGGAAAGGGTTAGTGAATTGGAGGATGGGTTAATAGAGGAAAAAATGAAAATAGAAGATGTTCTTAAAAAAATCCACGTCCACGAATGTTGGTTACGGGAGATTACTGACTCAATGAAACGATCCAATGTTAGAATCATCTGCATCCCTGAGGGGGTGGAGAAAAACAGAGGTCTAGAAGAGATATTTGAACAAATTGTAGCTGAAAACTTCCCTACACTAGCAAGGGAAACAAACATTCATGTCCAAGAGGCAGAGAGGACCCCTCCCAAGCTCAACCACGACAAACCTATGCCACATCACGTCATAGTACAATTAGCAAATATTAGATGCAAGGATACAGTAGTGAAAGTGTCCAGGGCAAAGAAATTTCTCACGTACCAAGGCAAAGGCATCAGAATTACGTCAGACCTGTCTACACAGACCTGGAATGAGAGAAAGGGTTGGGGGAGCATATTTAAAGCTCTTTCAGAGAAAAACATGCAGCCAAGGATCCTTTATCCAGCAAGGCTGTCATTCAGAATTGATGGAGAAAAAAAGACATTTCAGAATCGCCAGTCACTAACCAATTTCGTAACCACGAAACCAGCCCTACAGGAGATATTACGGGGGGTTCTATAAAGGTAAAAAGGCCCCAAGAGTGATACAGAACAGAAAGTCACAGCCAATACAAACAAAGACTTTACTGGCAACATGGCATCATTAAAATCATATCTCTCAGTACTCAGTCTTAATGTGAATGGCTTAAATGCTCCCATAAATGACACAGGGTTGCAGATTGGATAAAAAGAAATGACCCATCCATTTGCTGTCTACGAGAGACTCATTTCGAACCCAAAGATGCATTCAGACTGAGAGTAAGGGGATGGAGTACCATCTTTCACGCAAATGGACCTCAAAAGAAAGCTGGGGTAGCAATTCTCATATCAGATAAACTGGATTTTAAACTACAGACTATAGTTAGAGATGCAGAAGGGCACTATATTATTCTTAAAGGAAGTATTCAACAAGTGGATATGACAATTATAAATATATATGCCCCCAACAGGGGAGCAGCAAGATACACAAGCCAACTCTTAACCAGAATAAAGAGACATATAGATAAAAATACATTAATAGTAGGGGACCTCAACACTCCACTCTCAGAAATAGACAGAACACCCTGGCAAAAACTAAGCAAAGAATCAAAGGCTTTGAATGCCATACTCGACGAGTTGGACCTCTTAGATATATATAGAACACTACACCCCAGAACCAAAGAATACTCATTCTATTCTAATGCCCATGGAACATTTTCAAGAATAGACCATGTTCTGGGACACAAAACAGGTCTCAGCCGATACCAAAAGATTGAAATTATCCCCTGCATATTCTCAGACCACAACGCTCTGAAATTGGAACTCAACCACAAGGAAAAATTTGGAAGAAATTCAAACACTTGGAGACTAAGAACCATCCTGCTCAGGAATGACTCGATAAACCAGGAAATCAAAAATCAAATTAAACAATTTATGGAGACCAATGAGAATGAAAATAGAACAGTCCAAAACCTATGGGATACTGCAAAGGCAGTCCTAAGGGGGAAATACATAGCCATCCAAGCCTCACTCAAAAGAATAGAAAAATCTAAAATGCAGTTTTTATATTCTCACCTCAAGAAGCTGGAACAGCAACACAGGGACAGGCCTAATCCACGCACGAGGAAGCAGTTGACCAAAATTAGAGCTGAAATCAATCAAGCAGAAACCAGAAGTACAGTAGAGCAGATCAACAGGACTAGAAGCTGGTTCTTTGAGAGAATCAATAAAATTGACAGACCACTGGCAAGACTTATCCAAAAGAAAAGCGAAAGGACCCAGATTATTAAAATTATGAATGAAAAAGGAGAGGTCACGACGAACACCATTGAAATTGGAAGGATTATTAGAAATTTTTATCAACAGCTATATGCCAATAAACTAAGCAATCTGGAAGAGATGGAATCCTTCCTGGAAACCTATAAACTACCAAGATTGAAACCGGAAGAAATTGATTTCTTAAACAGGCCAATTAATTATGAAGAAATTGAGTCAGTGATAAATAACCTTCCAAATAAGAAAACTCCAGGCCCGGACAGTTTTCCTGGGGAATTCTACCAAACATTCAAAGAAGAAATAATACCTATTCTCCTAAAGCTATTTCAAAAAATAGAAACAGAAGGAAAGCTACCAAACTCATTCTATGAGGCCAATATTACCTTGATCCCCAAACCAGGCAAAGACCCCCTCAAAAAGGAGAATTACAGACCGATCTCCCTAATGAATATGGACGCCAAAATCCTCAAGAAGATACTTGCTAATAGAATCCAACAGTTCATTAAAAGGATTATCCATCACGATCAAGTGGGATTCATACCTGGGATGCAAGTGTGGTTCAATATTCGCAAATCAATCAGCGTGATACATCATATCAACAAGAAAAGACTCAGGAACCATATGATCCTCTCAATCAATGCCGAAAAAGCATTTGACAAAATACAGCATCCTTTCCTGATTAAAACCCTTCAGAGTGTAGGAATAGAAGGTACATTTCTCAATCTCATAAAAGCCATCTATGAAAAGCCTACTGCAAATATTATTCTCAATGGGGAAAAGCTGGAAGCCTTTCCCTTAAGATCAGGAACACGACAAGGATGCCCACTCTCGCCACTATTATTCAACATAGTACTAGAAGTCCTTGCAACAGCAATCAGACGACAAAAAGTGATCAAAGGTATTCAAATCGGCAAAGAAGAAGTCAAAATGTCTCTCTTCGCAGATGACATGATATTCTATATGGAAAACCCAAAAGAATCCACTCCCAAACTATTAGAAGTTATAGAGCAATTCAGTAACGTGGCAGGATACAAAATCAATGCTCAGAAATCAGTTGCATTTCTGTACACGAATAACGAGACCGAAGAAGAGAAATTAGGGAATCCATCCCATTTAGAATAGCACCAAAAACCATACATTACCTTGGAATTAACTTAACCAGAGACGTAAAGGACCTATATTCTAGAAACTATAAATCACTCTTGAAAGACATTGAGGAAGACATAAAAAGATGGAAAGATATTCCATGCTCATGGATTGGAAGAATTAACATAGTTAAAATGTCCATGCTACCCAGAGCAATCTACACTTTCAATGCTATCCCGATCAAAATACCGAGGACATTTTTCAAAGAACTGGAACAAATAGTCCTTAAATTTGTATGGAACCAGAAAAGGCCCCGAATCACCAAGGAACTGTTGAAAAGGAAAAACAAAGCTGGGGGCATCACAATGCCGGATTTCGAGCTGTACTACAAAGCTGTGATCACAAAGACAGCATGGTACTGGCACAAAAACAGACACATAGACCAATGGAACAGATTAGAGAACCCAGAAATGGACCCTCAGCTCTTTGGGCAACTAATATTTGATAAAGCAGGAAAAAACATCTGGTGGGAAAAAGACCGTCTCTTCAATAAATGGTGCTGGGAAAATTGGACAGCTACATGCAAAAGAATGAAACTTGACCACTATCTCACACCATACACAAAAATAAACTCCAAATGGATGAAAGACCTGGATGTGAGACAGGAATCCATCAAAATTCTAGAGGAGAACATAGGCAGCAACCTCTACGACATCGGCCAAAGCAACCTTTTTCATGACACATCCCCAAAGGCAAGAGAAACAAAAGATAAAATGAATTTATGGGACTTCATCAAGATTATAAGTTTCCGCACAGCCAAGGAAACAGTCAGAAAAACTAAGAGGCAGCCCACGGAATGGGAGAGTATATTTGCAAATGACACTACAGATAAAGGACTGGTATCCAAGATCTACAAAGAACTTCTTAAACTTAATACACGAGAAACAAATAAACAAATCAAAAAATGGGCAGAAGATATGAACAGACACTTTTCCAATGAAGACATACAAATGGCTAACGGACACATGAAAAAATGTTCAAAATCATTAGCCATCAAGGAAATTCCAAAACCACACTGAGATACCACCTTATGCCAGTTAGAATGGCAAAATAGACAAGGCAAGAAACAACAATTGTTGGAGAGGATGTGGAGAAAGGGGATCCCTCCTACATTGTTGGTGGGAATGCAAGTTGGTACAGCCACTCTGGAAAACAGTGTGGAGGTCCCTTAAAAAGTTAAAAATTGAGCTCCCCTATGATCCAGCCATTGCACTGCTGGGTGTTTACCCCAAAGATACAGACATAGTGAAGAGAAGGGCCATATGCACCCCAATGTTCATAGCAGCAATGTCCACAATAGCTAAATCGTGGATGGAGCCGAGATGCCCTTCAACAGATGACTGGATTAAGAAGTTGTGGTCCATATATACAATGGAATATTACTCAGCTATCAGAAAGAACGAGTTCTCAACATTTGCTACAACATGGACAGCACTGGAGGAGATAATGCTAAGTGAAATAAGTCAAGCAGAGAAAGACAACTATCATATGTTTTCTCTCATTTATGGAACGTAAGAACTAGGATGATCAGTAGGGGAAGAAAAGGATAAAGAAAGGGGGGTAATCAGAAGGGGGAATGAAACATGAGAGACTATGGACTATTAAACAAACTGAGGGCCTCAGAGGGGAGGGGGGTGGGGGAATGGGATAGGCTGGTGATGGGTAGTAAGGAGGGCACGTATTGCATGGTGCACTGGGTGTTATACACAACTAATGAATCATCGAGCCTTACATAGGAAACCGGGGATGTACTGTATGGTCACTAACATAATATAATAAAAAATCATTATAATTTAAAAAAAAAAGAATTCTTGGCTGCCTGAACATTGACTATTTCCTCTGGCCTACCAAGTCTCTCTGGACAGATCTGCTGCAAACCTGATCTGTCTCCCATTATAGGTTAAGTACCTTCTTCTTTCCCTTGTTGCTTTCAGGATTCTTTCCTTGTGTGTGTATTTTATGAGTTTGACTATGATATGCCTTGGTGATGGCTGGCTTTTGTTGAATTTAATGGGAGTTCTCTGTGCTCTTGGATTTTGATGTCTGTGTCCTTCCCCAGATTAGGGAAGTTTTCAGCTTTAATTTTTTTGAATAAAACTTCCATCCCTTTATCTCTTCATCTTCTGTGGCTCCTATGATACTAATCTTATGTTTTACTAAGTTGCTGAATTCTCTGAGTCTACCTTCCTGCTCCATTACCTTTCTTTCCCTCCTCCTTCCAGCTTCATTATTTCCATAATTCTTTCTTCTGTGTCACTGATTCACTCTTCTGCTTCATCTATCCTCATTTCTATGGTCTCCATTTGTGTTTGCATCTTGGTTATAACATTTTAAATTTTGGCCTAACTAGAGTTTAGTCCTTTTATCTCTACAGTAAGGGATTCTCTAGTGTCTTCTATGCTTTTTCAGTTTCAGCTAGTACCCTTGTAATTGTTGTCTTAAATTCTAGTTCAGACGTTTACTTATATGTGTCGATTAAATCTTTGGCTGTGAGTTCTACCTCATGTTCTTTCTTTTGGGTTGAATTCCTCTGTCTCATCATTCTGTCCAGAAAAGAAAAGAGGGGATCTGAGAACAACAAAAACAAAACAAAACAAAAAACAAATAAAAACAAGCAAAAAACAAAGAAAAATTGAAAAAAAACCCCAAAACAAGAAAAACAAAAACACAAAACAGGAAAACTAAAAAAAAAACAAACAAACCCAAACAACTAGATCCTGTGTGTGCTTTTGTCTGCTTATCTCCAGAATCTAGATCTCAAAATAAAAAAAGAAAATATAATAAAAGAAAATAAAAGACAAGGAAATTAGACAAAAAAGTAAAAAAAATACATGAAAAGTATATATATAAATTTTAAAAATTAATAATAAATAAAAAGGAATGGGGAAATATTAGAAAATAAATGAAAGAATAATAAAAATAAAAGAAATAAAGAATAAAAGTGAAAAGGAAGTTCGACTATTTCCCCTAGAGCTAAAGTTTTGCGGCACTGTGTGATCAATGAACTTGGTGAGAGCGAGTTGTTTGTACTGGTCTTCTGGAGGGGCCTGCTACACTGATTCTCAGGCTCACTTGTTTGGGTGGAAATGCGCCTCCAGGGTGCAGGGGGTGGAGCTTGGTTTAGGAGGCTCTGGCCTCCACTAGGTGGCACTGTTTTGCTCCCCGAAAGGTTTCAGCATTGATGGGTGGGATGAAAATGACTGGGCCCTTCTCTCTAGCCTGGGAACTGAAAGTTGTTGTTGTTGTTGTTGTTGTTGTTGTTGTTAAAGATTTTATTTATTTATTTGAGAGAGAGAAAATGAGAGAGAGAGCATGAGACCAACACCCAAAGGTTAAGCATCATGATAGATCTAGCTCAGAGAGGTTAAATAACTTCCCCAAGACCACAGACCTGACAGTCAAACAGAAGTCTGACTCTAAAGTCTGGATTTTTCCATCAGCCACCAGGGGGCATCTCAAGAGCAGGATGACATGGTCAGAGAACCCCAGGAGGGGCTCTGGGATATGTTTGCACTCAGGCTGTCAGGCAAGGGAATGGCCTGGGGTGACAAATGTGGAGAGCGCTGATTGGAAACCAAAGTTCCTCCAACCCTCTGGTCTCAGGAAAGCAGGTTTCCATCCTTCATCTCTAGTTCTTCACTTAGCCTATGGGGGCAGGATTGCTGTCCTTTGAGGAAGCTCTTCCTGGGGAAGGGTCCCCCATGGCTGCACTGAGGTCTGCACTATCTATGTTTTCTTGAAGGGGATGGCATTCAGAAAACCTGGCTTCTAGGCCTGTCCCTATCACTTACTAGCTGTGTGACCCAAGGTGAACTACTTTTCCACTCGCTCTGAGCCTCCGTTTTCTCATTCGGGGAGAAATCTGCCCCAACTACCGCCTCATTTCACTGCCTCCAGAATCCTCCTGGGAGCTTACCTGAAAGCCGATCATTACAGGTATTTTCCTTTACATTGTAGTCAGTACCTGCTAACACACAAAACCATTCCTGAAGAAGAGGCCTACCTAGGGAGAGGTCCCTTCTCCCAGCATCCTGACTGAGCATTGGTGTGCCCCTTTCCTACTAACCAGAAGATAAGAAGCTGGGCTGGAGTGGAAACACTGAGGAAAGGGAGTCATTCCCCTCTCTACTACAGAGCAGGAGAGGGCCCTGGCTGAACTTTGTGTCTGACCCCTGAGCTGTGCCACCATGGGCATAGCCTTGCAGGCACCCCTGTTCTGGCCAGCAAGTAGTGAGACAAAATCCCCCCTGACAGTGGCTATGAGGAAGCTCCTGACACATAGTAAGATCACAACTGATGTTTGTTTTCCTTTTCCTCTTTCCCATATTCTGATTTCTCCAGGAGGGTGGTGAAGGCAAAACACACAGGAGAGGATAGCATATATTTACACAGCAACTTTATACTTTAAAGAGATCTTTCACATACACTGTTTAATGGAATGCCTTTAACATCTCTAAAAGAATGGTCATGACTCTGTGAGATTCTCTTCCTGCGACTCCAGAGGACCCTGTGTTTCTCTTTTTATGACTCTCAGCACAAATGTGATGTCCTGGTTTGATGTCTGTCTTCCCCAGTGAATGATCAACTTCATGATATCGGGAGAACTGTGTCCCCAAAGTCTAACATATAGCTGCTGCTCAAAAAAATATTTGTTTGATTGCGTGAATAGATGGAGGGCCATCATCATTCCCATTTTATAGATGAGGAAACTGAGGCTTTAGGAAGCTAAGTGACTTTCTCATGGTTACCTAGCTTATTGATGGCAGAACTGGCCTTCTTTCTGGCTCCTAGGCTGGAGGAGTGGAGAAAGGTGTAGGTGGGAGATCAATCACCTCCTATCAGGCATGGTAGAATAGCACCCATAAGTCCAAAGAGTGAACATTGAATGTTACTTCCCCCATCACTCCCCACTCATTCTCCAGTCCTGAGGTGTCTTGGCAGGGTTAATCACCACATATCATACTGTCCTGTATGTATACCTTTATGTGGCTGGCCGCTGCCACCCTGCCGTGACCCAGAATGGGGACTACTTATGTACGTGGCTGGGCCTTCTCTCATCTCTATCTTGAGTGTTTGGCATAGTGTTTGGCACATTATAATACTCAATATGTTTTCAAGGACTGAATGATTGACAGATAGATGAACTTTCCAATAGCAACTCCAAATGTCTTCTGCATGTGACACTCTTGGTGCAAAGTTGGAGTGAAACTCTTCTGAGCCAGATGGGCCCCTGCATGAGCCACTATTGAGATGATGTTGATAGCATTGTGTGTAGGCTGCAGTTCCAATGACTGTGAGCCCCTTAGGACAGAGCCTGTGGGAGACCTGCAGGAAAGTTCCATGGGATCCACTGCTGGAAGGGTAGGCTTACAGAGGTTTTCTCATCCAGTCTTTCCCTAACCTATCCAAGGATTCACTGCTCCAGAAGAAGAGTGGCTGTCTGAACTCAGGCACTACCCCTACCCCACAGTCTGGATCCCATTGGGCCTGCAGAACCAACTGGGGAGAGTAGAGGGGAGGAGTCCATAGCCATCAGAGGAGTCCCACAGGGGCATGGCTGGTCACAAACATTAGCCTTCAGTTCATTCTGGCTTTCTCATACTCTTTGGCCAGGAAAATGTTTGCTCCAGGACTGTCACCCAGACAGACAACAGCAATGCCCTGGAAGTGTCACTGACTCTCAGGTGTCACCTGGGGTATTTCCTGTTGCAGGTCCTGTCTTCTTCCACCCAGGCTGCTGACATCATGTAATGCTGCAAGGCTATGTGAGGGACAGAGCCATTCATAAGCCGGACTTAACTATCATCATCATCATCATCATCATCATCATCATCATCATCATTATTTAATTATGTTTCTGTTATTATTAACTTTTATTTTTATAGTACTTTATGGCTCACCAAGTACTTTGCTATATGTGATCTCATTGCATTGAGTAGCATATTAGTAGCCTCCATTGTAGAGATGAGAAAATTGAAATTCAGAGGAGCAACTGATATGTTCAAGTTTACAGAGGTAATAAGGCAGAATTCTCTTATTACTCTGCTCGGTTGATTTTTCTCCCACTTCAAAGTTATCAATGGCTCCCCACGGGTCCTCAAGTCTTGTACTCCTAATAGAATTTGCTCCAGTTACCCCTGTGTCCTGGATTCCAGTGAGAAAAAAGGTACCTCAGTAACTGAGGCCTACAGTACTTCTGAGCCTCGTACTCTAGGACAGTGTCCTTTCACAGTGCCCCAGGAAAAGACAGAGCAGGAATGACATAGGAAATAAAAGGTTTTAGGGCACCTGCTATACGCCACAAAGGATGCTTTATTGACTTTCAAGTCTTCTGAACCAACAGGCTTTCTGCTCTGATAAATGAGCATTCACTTCTGAGAGTCTTGGGATTGGTGGAAGTTGGCCTTTGTTCTGGGAATTCGGTTTTAGCATCTCACATGGGGTACCCAGGTGTTCATAGAGGCCCACACTGCTCTCCTAGCCAGTTGGTGGCAGCTGGTGCAAATAGTGGCACATGGCTCACCCTCCACCTACCCTCCCTCCTACAAATATTTATTTTTTTTAAAGATTTTATTTATTTATTCGACAGAGATAGAGACAGCCAGCGAGAGAGGGAACACAAGCAGGGGGAGTGGGAGAGGAAGAAGCAGGCTCCTAGCGGAGGAGCCTGATGTGGGGCTCGATCCCATAACGCCGGGATCACGCCCTGAGCCGAAGGCAGACGCTTAACTGCTGTGCCACCCAGGCGCCCCCCTCCTACAAATATTTAATGAGCATCTACTACGTTCCAAACACCTTGTGGATCCTGGAGATTTAGCAATGACCTGGAAGCCTAAAGAGATCAACTCTCCAGTCCATGAAGAGTTTGGTCCAGGGCCTGAGCTCTCTCTGTATCAGAGAGCCCCTGAGCACTAGGAATATTATGATATCTGCCAGAAACTGGCAGGGGTTTAGACAGCTGGCCTCACCCAGAGAGATTCCACAGAGTGACCTCTTGGGAAGGCAGTAACTGAACCCACCAAATCAGAAGCCCATTTCTGCTCCTCTTAGACAGCAGTATGTGGGGGATGAGCAGTGGAAACAAGGAGTCATTTTCCCCCATGATTTCCCCCAAATCTGCTGGGGCTCCTGTCACTCAACCAGCAATTGGTAGTTGAGTGGACACTCTGTAAGGTACGGCAAGACTCTGTTCACATGTTGTACCTCCCCGGGTCCTCCCTTGATTGAGGCGTGCCCAGTGAATTAAGCTGTTTGGTCAGTGGAGCTGGAAAGCATGTGGCTGTGTGGCTGGAGCTCTGGCCCTGACTTCTGGACAAAGAGGGATGGGCCAGATCTCTGACAGACTTCAGTGACCCTTAATGTCTAAGAATAACTCATGCAGGACCTGATGTCCCTCAGTTTGGCAGTTACTTCAGTGTTTAGAGTCTTCTGTTTGCCTGGCTTCCCAGGGAGACCACAGCAACATGCTGAACAGAAGTGACTTCAGTCATAGTTTCTAACTCAATCAGGCTGAGTCAAGGTCAGAAGGTGCCCCATAGTGACTACACTGGCCCTGTGGGCCTCCTCCCTCCCTGACAATGACAACAAGCTCTCATTCTTCCATTCCTTCATTCTTCATCCAACAAGTATTTTCTGAATGCTACAAGCTCTGCACTGGGCCTTGAGGCCACACAGTGATGGGTAATGTGAAGCGCCTGCCCCCAAGGAGCATTCAGTACAGAAGCAGGGATAAGAGTTTCAGGAAGTCTGAGTATTTATTATGTGCCAGCCTCTGTAATACTCTCCAGGGTCATGGAAGGAACACACAGACCTTAAGGTGGAGGTGCTCAGAATCCAAGAGTGGAGGCCAATCATGAATATGGGGCATGACAGGTGCCCTGTCAAAGAGGCGCTCCATTTCAGGGAGACGGTGATGAGGACCTGTCAGTGATGGGGCAGGCTTCTCAGGGGACAGCCCTACAAGCATGTAGGAATCGGGGAGGAAGGGTGTTCTAAGATGAGGGTGCATCCGGTGCATTCAAGAATGGTAATGATTTGGTGTCACTGTACTGTTCACATGGTACAGGAGAGATAAGCCTGGGGACCTAGAACCTGTTAAAATATGAAAAACTGAGGCAGCATTTGGAGGGACTTGGATATTTTCCCCTTGGGATAATAGGGAGTCACTGAAAGTTTTAAATAAGCTCAAATTTACATTTTAGAAAGATGGGGAGGGTCTGAGGAAAGGTGGAAGTAGAGCTGAGAGAAGGAAACATGGTGCATCATTCAATGTGGGGGAGAAAGAGGGAGAAGATAGGATGACCCTCAGCCTTCCTTCTTGGGGCCATTTCCTCAGGGAATAGAAGGGGCCTGTGGGGGAAGTGGTGATGGTGGGTTTGTGTGCATCAATTGCTGTCAGCTGTGGGCTGCAGCTTTTGTTGCTGGAGGTGGGGTGGGGTGAAAGGAGGGGAAGTGGGGATAGAGGACAGGGGTTGAAAGGAGGGAGAGGTCTTCATCTTGCAGCAAGGGGGTCCTCATAATGGAGGACATTTAATAGAGTGAGAGGGCCCATGGGTACGGAGGCAGGTTTAGCAGGAGCAGAGGATGAGCAGGGGAACAAGTAGGAAGAGTTCTTGGACACTGAACTCCCTAGATGGAGCAAGCTGCAATTCTGGGAGGAGACAGACAGTCATATTCCCAGATTGCTCTTTGGATTTTGGTGGAAGAGGCTGGCACAAAGGAGGCAGGGAATTCTTGGTTATTTGGTCACTAAGCTAGAGACTTCAGGCATCTGGTAACTTGTTCAGATTCCTATAATGTGACTCAGTCATGCTCCACCTGTCTGCCAGATCCAGGAGTGTGACTGGGAAGGCTTGGCACTTAGAGCCTGAAGAGTCCAGGGCTGTGCTGGGCATGGGTGGTGGAGAACGTATTGGAGGAGGACACGGGAGGAGGCCAGATTCAAACTATAATCTCAGATCTGGGTTACCAGGATATATGGGCATCTTTTCTCCTTATTACAAGTGAGATTGAGTTTCTACATTTATTATTATTATTATTATTATTATTATTATTATTATTAGTCAGCAGAATCACCACTACTTGAAGTAGAATGACATATATCGGGGGACACCTGGGTGGCTCAGTGGGTTAAGCATCTGCCTTCAGCTCATGTCATGATCCCAGGACGCTGGGATCAAGTCCCGCATAGGGCTCCTTGCTCAGCATGGAGTCTGCTTCTTTCTCTGCCGGCTGTTCCCTCTGCTTGTGCTCTCTCTCCTTTCTGTCTCTCTCTGACAAATAAATAAATAAAATCTTAAATAAAAAAAAAAAGGAATGGTGTATGCCGGGGAAGAGAGAACTATATTTGTCATTCATTTCCCATCTTTGTTCATTTCTCTTTCCTTCCTTTCCTCCTTTTTTCCTTCCTCCCCTCCCTTCTTTCCTTTTCTGTCTTCCTTTCCACTTACCATGGTTAACCAGGTACCCAATCTGGAGAAAGGCTCCAGGTTTACAAAGTTAAATTAACATTTTTTAGGCTGTGGGCATGAACATAATTGAGTTTTGAGATCTCAAGAGGGAAGATGGTGTCTTTGGGTGGAAAGAATCCTTTTTTCCCAAATGTAGGTGCAAGGCCTGCCTTAGGCAGTCATTGTAATTCAATAAACATGGAGTGCCTTCTGTGTGCATGCCTTGGGGCAAGGGACTCATGAGTTGTGAGTGGGCACAAAGAGAAGCCGGACTCACTTCCTCAGTGCCCAACTGGGGTCAAGGGCTGGAGACCAGGAGCTCCTTTGGCCTCTGGCACTGGATGCAGTTGGCTCCATCTAGCATCCCACCTAGGGCACTCATGTTTTCCCAACTTTGCACATTCAACAAAAAGATAGCATATGGTTCTGGCCTCCAATGAGGTCATGACATGAACATACGGATCAGAGCAATGCTGTGCAAGATGATTAAGTACCCAAGACAGTGAGTCTGACAGAGGGCTGCTCAAGGTAGGGTAGGCAAGGAGGTGGCCTCTGCACTGCAAATGGAGAGTGAGGGCAGTGTTCACGCCCCAGGAATAATGGGACTGTGTGAAGCTCTCTCCCTGTGCCTCCAGGACCAAGCATGGGACCTAGTGCTTAGTAGAAATTCAAAACATCTGCAAAATTGAATAAAAGCATCAAACGCCCCTTTTGTGAAGGCTTCTCTGATACTTTCCGTGCATTTAGGATTTCTCTGCTAAGTTAAAAATTTTATCACCCAAGTCATGTTCATTCATTGAAGGAAAATTAGAAAATGTAGCTAAGCAAAAGGAAAAAGGAAATGCTCATGATTCCCCACCTAGAAGTAAATACTTCAACATTTTAATACATACCCATCCAGACTTTTTTCCTGTTTATTTACATGTATTATATTATATATAAATATACAGTTATATTCAGAGAGACTTAGATAAATGGAATCAATGTATTGCTTATGCTGTTGTACCTTTTTCTTATCTAATCATCTTTGCTTATGCTTTGGTCCATATTCATCAGAACCTGCTCCTATTCTAGTTGAATGGGATATCCGTCTCCCCCACGGGACTGACAACTCTGGGTGAGCAGTGATGGTGGCTCTTCTGCTGTGTTTCTCCACTGCTTAGCACAGGGCCCTCTCTCTATAGGTCCTTAGTGTAAGCTAGAGGCTAAAAAAATGCCCTGCTGAAGACACCCACTGATGATGGCCAACATGGGCGATTGCACAGCTGTGAGGGACAGCCCAGCGGCCCCCCCCCCCCCAGCAGATGGAGGCGACTCTGCCTCAGTGTGACAAGCGTCTGTGCTCTGCAGCCCACCCCTCCCTGCTGTCTGCTCAGCTCACCTGAGGTCTCAGCTTCCAGTCTTTCCCCTGGGAAAACAAGGTGCCTCAGGCCTGTGCTTCCAGGAGCCTCGTTGGCTGTTTTTACTCCTCCGAGTCCCCACCCCAAAATGTACTTACTTCCCAAGGGGTGGAGTCCTCCTTTCTCTGGTTATTCACTCCTACAGCATCCCCGCCCCCAGGCTCCAGCTATGGAAATGCTCCCAGTTGAGGAGAGAACACTGCAGCTGGCCAAGATTCCCAGCAGGGGTGAGCACCCCACCCATCAGGGATGCAAGGGCAGGCAGAGTGAGGCTGGCACAGGGCTGTGGGGTGAGGCTTTTCCAGGAAGTGCTACCGGCACCTGGGGGGGCCCATGCAGCTGCAGCTCCATGAGTCAGTCCTGGTGTCCCTGCCTTCACCCACGTCTCTAGTATTCACTTCTTGGAGGTGGTGGTGCTCAGGCAGGCATGACTTGAGACCAGAACTGCTACGGGGCTCTTCTAGCTCGCACTCCAATCACTTGGGGCAAGAAGAAAACCCCATTTTAAGGCCACATGGCACTATCTTTTCAGAAGAGGAGTGTTCAGGGTCTGTTTGTGTGCATTTTTCAATTGAGACATAATTGACATATAACAGTGTGTGCACTTAAGCTGTACGACGTGTTGATGTGATGCATACGAATGTTGCAATATTATCACTGTAGTGTTAGCTAACACCTCTCTCACCTCCCATAATTATCATTTCTTTTTTGTGGTGAAAACATTTAAGATCTAGCCTCTTGGCAACTCTGAAGTATACAATATTATTGATTATATCACTATGCTGTGCATTAGATCTCCAAGATTATTCATCTTCCAGCTGCAAGTTTGAACCCGTTAACAACATCTCCTCAATTCTCCCACCTCCAGCCTCTGGTAACTACCATTCGACTCCCTGTTGCTGTGAGTTGGGCTTTTAGATTCCATGTGTAGTGACATCATACAGTGTTCGTCTTTCTCCGTCTAACATCTCACTTAGCATAATGCCCTCGAGGTTCCTCCATGTTGTCACAAATGGCAGGATTTCCTTCTTTGTTATGGCTGAATAATATTCTGTGTGTGTGTGTGTGTGTGTGTGTGTGTATCACATTTTCTTCATTCATTCATCTCTTGGTGGACAATTAGGTTGTTTCCTTATCTTGGCTGTTGTGGATAATGCTGCAATAAACATGGGAGTGCAGGTATATTTTTTATATCCTGTTTTCATTTCCTATAGCTATATACCTAGATGTGGGATTGCTGGATCATATGGTAGTTTTATTTTTAATTTTTTGAGGAACCTCTGTACTGTTTTCCAAAGTGGCATAACCAATTTACAAGTGCACAAAGTTTCCTTTTTCTCCGCATCCTCACCAACACTTGTTCTGTCTTGTCTCCTTAGTACTAGCCACTCTAATAGGTGTGAGATGATAGCTCATTGTGGTTTCGGTTTGCATTTCTCTGATGTTGAGCATCTTTTCATGTACCCATTGGCCATTTGGATGCTTTCTTTGGAAAAATGTCTATTCAGTTCCTCTGCCTATTTTTAAAATTGGGGTTTTTTTTGTTATTGAGTTTTATGAATTTATAAAAATATATTTTGGATATTAACCTCTTATCCAATATATGGTTTGCAAGCATTTTCTCCTATTTCATAGGTTGCCTTTCCATTTTGTTGATTATTTCTTTTGCTGTGCAGAAACCTTTTAGTTTGATGTATTCCCACTTGTTGATTTTTGGTTTTGTTGCTTGTGCTTTCGGTGTCAGATCCAAAAAATCTTGCCAACACCAATGTCAAGGAGGGTTTCTTCTGTATGTTGTACTCTACGAGTTTTATGGTATGAGGCCTTATGTTTAAGTCTTTAATTCATCTTGAGATGATTTCTGTGAGTGGAGTAAGAGAGGGGCCCAATTTCACTTTTCTGCATATGGTTATCCAGTTTAAACAACACCATTTTAAAACTAGAATCCCCTGGGGACTTTAGACCTTTCCACCACTTTTCTGACAGGACATGCACAAACTGGGCTAAAGGGCACTCTGATTTGAGGAACAAGCATGAAATCTAGAGCCCAAAGAGCTGAGGTTGAACCCTGGCATCTTCTCTCATCTGTGACCTTACACAAATTGGTTGGCCTCTCTAAGCAACAGTTTTATTTTTGAATAAAAAAAATTTATTCAACCCCCCAATAGGGTTGTTGTGAAATTCAAATAAAAACATGAATGCCAAGACACCTTATAAACAGGAAAATGCCTTCCATAGTGAAAGTATAAGAAGCCCCACCTCCTTTTCTTTTCTGAAAAAAGGTATAAAAACTATCTTGACAGTTCAAATAGGCCCAAAGTGGTAGCAATCTGTCCATTCTATTCTATGGAATTTGTCAAGCCCCAATTTAGGAAATATGTAGCTGGGAGCTGACAGGCTGAAAGAAGGGCCTGGGAATGCCCTACCAACAATCCTGACATCTCTGGGTTTCCACTTATTGGTGATTACTATTGATGGGGACAATAGCAATAATGACAAGACTAAGAAGGGCTAACTGGGCACTTCCTACATGACAAGTTCAGGGTTAAGGACTTTATAAGCATTATCTCAAGGACTTGCCATATAACCCTATGAGATGGACACTGTTATTATCCACAGTTTATGGATGAGTATATAGGTTCACAGAGGTTCACACAGCTAGCAAGTGGCAGAGCTGTAAGACCAGGCAACATCTTTGTTTATTTTTTTTTAAAGATTTTATTTATTTACTTGACAGAGAAAGAGACAGCCAGCGAGAGCGGGAACACAAGCAGGGGGAGTGGGAGAGGGAGAAGCAGACTCCCAGTGGAGGAGCCCGATGTGGGGCTCGATCCCAGGACTCTGGGATCACGCCCTGAGCTGAAGGCAGACGCTCAATGACTGAGCCACTCAGGTGCCCCTCTTTGTTTATCTTTGAGAATTTTCTTTGTGTGTCTTTACTGAGTTTTCCCCTTGGCCAAAGACATTCTTTCAAACTCAGAGATGTGAGCCTTTAATTCCAAACATCAGTGGAAATAATTTTAATAAATTCAATTTCATTTTAAGAAAACCATGGAAGCTATTTTAAATCTAGCTTCCAGGAACTTGAAGCTATTTTAAATCTAGCTGTGTATATGTTTCTCATTGCTGCTATAACGAATCACCATAAACTTGGTGGCTTAAAACAACCCAAATTTATTCTCTTCTGTAGGTCAGAATTCTAACATGGGTCTTACCAGGCTAACGTCAAGGTGTTGGCAGAACTATGTTCCTTTCAGAGGCTCTAGGTGAGAACCTATTTCCTTACTGTTTCTAGCTTCTAGAAGCTTTCCAAATTCCTTAGCTCATGGTCACTTTCAAATCACGTCACTCCAACCTCTGCTTCGGTTGTCACATCTCCTTTCTCTCACATTGACGATCTTGCCTCCCTCTTAAAAGTACCCTGGCATTACACTGCTCCCACCTGGATAATCCAAGATAATTTCCCTGTCTCAAAATCCTTAACCTAATCACATCACATCTGCAAAGTGTTTTTTGCTGTTTAAGGTAACTTATTCATGGGCTCTGGGGATTTAGACATGGCTATCTTTGAGGGGAGAGGCATTTTTCTGTTTACTACAGTGTGCATCAGGGCAATAGTGAGTAGTGAAAAGAAGACAAATAATGAAATTACCATCCCAACATTAAATTCCAAAATCAGCATGGAATGAATGGGACTACTCAGCAGGAGCTCCCTACAGAGGTGGTTACCAGGCAGGCTCTGGCAGTGAAAGGGTTGATCTAGAAAGAACCACAGAGGAAGGGCAGGCAGCAGATGTTGTTAGGACCACTCAGATCTGTCCAGGCTGGAGGTATTCAGATGACCTGATGGGCGAATCTGGTTTTGTTCATCATCAAAACCTGAGACCATTATGCAATCCCTCACCAAGCACCTCCAGAGTATGACTCAATTTCTCTGAGTTTTCCTACAGGAAGAGAATATACCCATCAGGCCAATATTTAACACTCATATTTTTCTTAAATTGATGTCATCAGTCTTTTGGGAGTTAGCTGCAGTGACTCAGCATCGCCAGGATTGGTAAACTCAGAGAAATGGACAAGGTTGGATCTCTGGCCATCAAGGTAGTACTGCCCTAGGGAGGGTTCTTGAGGCCCCCCAGCTGGCCCAGCACTCGTAATGCCAGACACTGCCTTTCAGATGCTGATACTCAATTCCTGGTTATTGAGGGCAGTAGCAGTAAAGATTACTTCCAACTTTTCTAAACATGAGATTAAGACAAAGATTCACCATATTTATTATGATTTTCACCCCAAATTCAATAGCCATGTTTAACAAGCAAATTATGCAAAATAAAGCTTGCTAGAAAAAAAGAAGAAATAAAATATACGAGACAGGGTCCTGTGATAGAAGGCTGATAACAGGATCTGAATTCCAGCTCTGTCTCTAAGTCTTTGTATGATCTAGGACAAGACTCTTCTCATCTCTGAGCCTCAGTTTCCTCATTTGTAAAATAAGGAGCATGATCAAAATCAGTGATTCTCATCCTACTGCATATTAGAACCACCCAATGAACTTTTGGAGACTGTCAGTGCCCATCCCCCACTGGAGTTGGTAACTATTGTGTCTGAATGATGGCTGAGGTCCTTTACACATCTGTTCTATCATTCCAAGAGCTGTCTGGAATTTGTCAATGAAAATTTGGATTTGGATTTGCAGGAGGCACTCATCCTTCTTATTGAATACCAAATTCAACTGAACAAGGAAATGAAAATTGAGTGTGAATTCAATGAAAAATGAAAATTGAGCATTAAACTGGATCCCTTAGTAGTTCCTACACTCAAAGACCTTACTGCGTGTCAGCTATGTGACCAAATAATTATAAGTAAGAAGGTATGTAACTGTTCTTTTCAAAATTTATCATACCCATGTATTAAATGGATCATTTCTTTAAATTCTATTGAGCTGCTTTTTCCAGAAACAGAGTCTGTGTTGTGCACCCTTTCTTGTATTTCTCAGTGTGGGGGGAAGAGGTGAATCCTCTGATGCACAGAGCTCTAGCAGCCAAAGCATGCTCCCTGGCTCCCACATGGTAGGCTTTATCTAATCCCACCTGCCATTTGGAAGTAGGACAGCATCACATTTCACTTTTAATATTCTTTGAGTGCTTACTATGTACCAGGCACTATTCCAAGAGTTTTATGGATGTTAACTCATTTAATCTGCAAAGGATCCTATGAGATAAACACTACTACTTTCCCCATACCACAGATGAAGACAGTGAGACAGAGAACCAATGCCACTTGTTCAACATCATACAGCTGGTAAGTGACGAGGTGAGATTCAAACCACAGACTGGTTCTAGCACTCATGCTCTTGACCTTACAAATGGGTTCAGTGCCTTCCACGAAGTATTCTATGGTTACCAAAAACAATGCTTACAAAGAATGAATAGCAACAGGGGAAATGTTTATGTTTAAATCTGAAAAGTTAGTAAGATAAACTCTTACAGACAATACTATGATAAAGACTGTAGGGTCGAAACAAAACAAAAATCACTAAAAAGCTATATGCAGTAAAAAAAAAAAAAAGAATGGAAAAAAGTAAAACGGAGGCCATAAGAAAAATAGCAAAATATTAAGAATGCCCAGAAGGTCTGATTATAAATGAATTTTAAATTCAGCTATCTGTATTTTTTCATAATGATCAGGTTTTCTTATAATCTCATCCCATAGTGGCAAGTATGTACCACGAAATTTTTTTTTATTTTTTAGTAAGAAAATATTAGGGCTCTGCTCTAATATTTTCTTAGGGATGACTGGAACTGATGCCTCACTTCTGGCAACTTCCATGAGTCTAGTTCCACTGCTCCATCCTCAGCATATGCCTGGTCCTTCTTACCTCACCTTGGACTGACCAAAGATGCCTTCTTTAGGACCATATGTGGAAAGAGAAGCCATTCCTAGAATTCTTCTGCCCTTTCAAGGGATCGCTAGTGCTGAATCAGTATTTGTGAGTTCTCTTGGTATGTCCAGTTCAGGGAAGGAGAGAAGCCAAACCACCCATACCATCGGCATTAGATCTACTAAAATAACATCACTGAGATATCGAGCATTCTTAGTCTGGGTTACGGCATCATCTAAGAATGAAAAAGTCACATTAGATCATTGGCTCGGGCCTGGCATTTTATTTTGGATCTCTAATCTCATTCTAAAAGGAGCCATTTGGTTTCCGTCTTGGGAATTTTTCTTTCTATTTCCAAACCGAAGAGAAAGGAGAACTCTTCATCCCTGAGGTCTAGAACCCCACTGACCCAGCTTAGGAAACAGGGAGCATAGCAGAGCTGCCTGTAAGGCTGACAGGCAATGTGTGCAATCCACAAAGCACCATCACTATCCTAGTGGCCTGCAATTCTCGGGGGACATTCCTGACAAGCTAATACTTGACATGCTTATGGAGGCAGGAATTGGGTCCCTGGGATGTGAGGGAAGGGTAGTCACACGTGCCCCTTGTGAAGGATGCTGTTAGTATCCCGCACGTGGTCCACACCTCCTGATACCAGGTCAGAGCTGAACCTGTATAAAAGTTGGAAGCTTCTAACAGCACCTCAGTCTACCTGCGTCCTGGGTGATCTGCTCCAGTGCCTGAACCAGGTAAAGTGCATCTCGAGGACAAGGAGGGACTCTTGGTGCTGGTGTTTCAGGCAGAGAGTAGCCCTGGGGGAGCTGAGAAGAATTTTTTATTTTTTTAAGAGAGAGAGGCAGGGAGGGGCAGAGGGAGAGGGAGAACCTTAGGGAGAGAGAATCTTTTTTTTTTTTTTTTTTACATTTTATTTATTTATGAGAGGAAGAGAGAGAAACCAGGGAGAAGGGCAGAGGGAGAGGAAGAAGCAGACTCCCCACTGAGCAGGGAGCTGGATGCGGGGCTTAGTCCCAAGATCCTGGGATCATGACCTGAGCCAAAAGTAGACCCTTAACTGACTGAGCCACCCAGGTGCCCCAGGAAAGAATCTCAAGCAGGCTCCACACCCAGTGCAGAACCTGACGTGCGGCTCTATCTCACAACCCTGAGGTTATGACCTGAGCTGAAATCAACCTGAGCTGAAATCAAGAGTCAGACACTTGGACATTTAACCAACTGAGCCAGTGAGCCACCCCAGGCTAAGGACAATTGTAAGAAAAAGACGGCGAAAAGAGGATTTGAATGAGAGGGCTCTGCTGAAGGGGGAGGGCGTAAGGTAGGAGAAGGGAAAGAAGGATTGGGGTCTTTTTGAAACTACAAGGAATTGATTTGAAATTATGGAGTTCCTAGGTTGAAACCTTTTGTGGTATTTCTTGTAATTAATTTTGGGAGATTGGGTTTAAAAATCTGATCATCATAAAGATGGAATCTCATGAATTCACAGTTCTGTTTTAAATGCAGGAAAGTTATCTTGGGCTGGTTGAACGTAAAATGCTGTTTCGTTTTTCAGCTTCATTCAGTTCCTGCTGAGATGTCCTGCCAGCAAAGCCAGCAGCAGTGCCAGCCCCCCCCCAAGTGCCCCCCGAAGGGTACTCCTAAGTGTCCTCCCAAGTGTCCCCCAAAATGCCCCCCTAAGTGCCCAGCCCCCTGCCCACCTCCAGTCTCCTGCTGCGGCTCCAGCTCTGGGGGTGGGGGCTGCTGCAGCTCTGGGGGTGGCGGCTGCTGTCTGAGCCACCACAGGCCCCGCCGATCTCTTCGACGCCGACACCAGAACTCTGACTGCTGTGGCAGCGGTGGCCATTCTGGAGGCTCCAGCTGCTGTCACAGCTCTGGGAGCTCTGGCTGCTCTTCTGGGGGCTCTGGATGCTGCAACAGCTCTGGGGGCTCCAGCTGCTGCTCTGGGGGCTGCTGCTGATCTGGGCCATGAGGAGCCGCACCGGACGAGCCAGTCAATGTGCCAAACACCTGCCCGGCCTGAGACTTCTCTTCTCCCCATTTGGAAGAACAGAAGAGGATGGAAGGGCTTCTGAAATGCTTTGAGTTTCCCTCTTCCTCTCACCCATGTCCATTCCACTTTGAGGTCTAGAAGTTTAACCTGTGACATTCACTAGCCTGATTCCCTCTTGGACATAGATCTTTGGAGGACTTGTTGTTAGAGTTCAGCTACGAAGTTGATTTCTCTGTAACAATAAAGCTTCTTATTCCTGATGTCACAGCCTCCTGATTATGTCTTGTTCACCTCTCTCACTTACCCCCTCCATCAAGCCCTCTTCCCTTCCATTCTCTTAACTGCAAGTGATTGCTTTACAATTCAGTTTGGGAAGAAGATTTTGGCTCTGAAGCCTCTTAGACCTCTGGGAAACAATATTCCCTTTTATGCTCTGATTCTGGAAACTTTAGGCTTGAAGGAAAGGGTCATGTCTGAGACTATTACCCTGACACAAGTTTTGCATGAGAGAAGTCAGCCATGGGTTTTCAGAGGGGAGGATGGTGATACCCAGAAAGGACACAGTGATATGAGATACTCTGAAGGCGCAGGGATTCCTTCAGGCATGGGTGATAGTTTAAAGAAGACTTTGTCTCCTAGTTATGGGGATAAGGTCTCCTCAAGTGCTCGTTCTGGGCTCCAATAAATAAACACCCTTTACTTTTCTGATGATTATAATCCCAAGTGCTTCAGTCAGTTACTAGAGAGGAGAGCTGGGGGTGGGTTGGATTTGGGTCAGTGAGTTTCGGAGGCAGGTAGGAGTGTCTGAGCCCATTTTCCCTGGATTCTGAAAGCCTGAGTATGGGTCCAAGTACAGAACCAAGAAGGGCGTCCTCCTCTGCCAAAGACTGTCTCCACGTGTTCTGTGTGTGCTCAGTGTGTGTTCAGTGTGTGTTCTGTGTGTGTTCAGTGTGTGTTGTGCGTGTTCAGTGTGTGTTCTATGTGTGTTCTGTGTGTGTTCAGTGTGTGTTCAGTGTGTGTTCAGTGTGTGTTCAGTGTGTGTGTGTGTGTTCTGTGTGTGTTCAGTGTGTTCTGTGTGTGTTCTGTGTGTGTTCAGTGTGTGTTCAGTGTGTGTTCAGTGTGTTTCAGTGTGTGTGTGTGTGTTCTGTGTGTGTTCTGTGTGTGTTCTGTGTGTTCTGTGTGTGTGTGTTCAGTGTGTGTTCTGTGTGTGTTCAGTGTGTGTTCAGTGTGTTCTGTGTGTTCAGTGTGTTCTGTGTGTGTTCTGTGTGTGTTCTGTGTGTGTTCAGTGTGTTCTGTGTGTGTTCTGTGTGTGTTCAGTGTGTGTTCAGTGTGTGTTCAGTGTGTTTCAGTGTGTGTGTGTGTTCAGTGTGTTTCAGTGTGTGTGTGTGTTCTGTGTGTGTTCAGTGTGTTCTGTGTGTGTTCTGTGTGTTCAGTGTGTGTGTGTGTGTGTGTGTCTGTGTTAAGGGGATATAGGAGGGCTTTCGTCACTGTGGTGAGTTTTCCATTTTCTTTAGGAATAGGCTAATTCCTTCTGAGGAGATCCTCAGAAAGTTTATGATAGGAATGATAATTCTGATTCAGCCTCTAATAGGCCAGAAAAATAATTAGCTTTTCTTTTGATATGAGTTAACAGTGATAGGTGAAGTAAGTTAACATAGGAGACCATAGCAAGTCCATACAGCGTTCCTGCACTTGTCCATGTCATCTCCCAGAAGAGATCCCCTCTCCCAAAGGCCTTGGTACTTCATTACTTCCTTCTCTGTTCTGGCAAGACCACACCTCTTGGAATGTCTCACCTGTACTCACCAACAGGTGCCCCTACGTACATGCAACCTGTTGATCAGGCTCTAAAGGTACATTATATCTTTCATGAAAGACCTTTCTTTTTCTGCCATCATGCCATGCCCAGCTCACTTACCTCCAACGTATCCCTCACCATCAATTCTTGAATTCTTAGTCTTGGGTTTCTCTTTTATCTTATGGTTGTGGGTACTTGCATTCAGTAAGAAGTTCTGAAGCCAGTTGACCTCCAAACTCTGTCCCAGTTCTTAAAACTCAGTTATTCTAAAAGCACCATTTCTCATGGACACTTTGGACCTTGGGAAAGGCCCAACTTGACTTCCTTCCCTCCTTCTTTCCTTCCTTCCTTCCTTCCTTCCTTCCTTCCTTCCTTCCTTCCTCTCTCCATTGGCCAGTGGTTCCAAGGAGAACCTATCTTCAAAAGGACTGTGGTGGGGGTAGGGAGTAAGAAGCAGGGAGTCCCACAATCTGGCTTAGCATTTTGCAATTGGGCCAGGCATCCTGCACACATTTTTCTCTTAGGCCTCCAGGGCTGCATGGGGATATGGCAACCTGACTACGTTCACAGCTTTTCTGGTCTTAATGATTCTACAACTTTGCCTGGGTTTTTCTTCCTGTTTCTAGTGACAGAAATCACCACAGGGATTCCCATAGGCATATCCCCACCGTCATCTTAACTCAGTATTATCTAGAAGCTTCTAGATGAAGCCCAGCAGGTTTTTCATATAGCCTGTGGCCTGACTTGAAAAGCCAAAGACCAAGAGTCACAGAAATGCAAAGCAAGATAATAAAGTAAGTAAACTACCAATACCAACTAAATGACTACACAGGGATGGATGTGAGAATGGGGAAACTGTGTGTGTGTTGTAGAAGAGGGCAAAGAGGTCCCAAAGAGAGGTCGCAGACCCCACTTGAGCCCCACCCCCCACAGCCCTCCCAGCTGAGGACAGTGTCTTATTTGGAAAGTAAACATGCCACAGCAAACCTGGCACCTCTGTGAAGTGACTTGAATACCCACGTGCACCACCTACAGTGCTACCTGAGTGATGAATGTCTCTGGGATGTGAGCATCAGCTGACCATGTCTATGGGGAAATGGGCCCCTCCCAAGAGGCACTGTCTGACTGCAATCTTATAAAAGGTTCTTTGGCTGGACACTGCTCAGTCCACTGCCTAGCAAGTGCCCCATTCCAGCTGGAGAACTGATCGAGTCTTCCAGTGGAGCCAAGGTCTGGTAAGTGTACAAGCAGGACCTGGGGGGTACTTCTAGATTTGAAGGCAGTGGGGAGGAGAATGCAGAGCAGTGCCTTAGGCTTCAAGTGAGCCAACCTCTCATGGTACCAATGAGGACACGGAGGCCTGACGGGGGACGGTGGCTTCTGCAAGGGTAGCAGAATGTGGCTAGAACCCAGGTCTTCGGCTCCCTGGACTGGTATGTATTTCCATCTTCTACACCACTATGCAGACTGGTACACTCTTTTCCCTATACTTGGGAATGGGGGCATAGGCAGAAATGATGACCAGAACATGCTTCTTGTATTTGTGGGTTTTTTATACCCAGGATGCAGGTCCTAGTGTCTGATTTGGGTATTTTCTAATTGGTGGAGTGTTTATACGATGCTAACAACTGTGTGAACAGCACTTGAAGGTCTGTGGCCACAGGAAAAAGGGGGAAGAGAAAAGAGCCAAAGGAAGAGTTTGGACTGGATGATGCAGATAAATTTCCATCATATCCTCTTTAGCTTCTGCTGTGGAGAACTTGGGTGGTCCTTATTTTAGTTGGATAAAATGGAAACGCATTGATTCTTTGCAGACTCTTCCCTGCTTTACGCCTGTTTTGCTCACTGGAAACACCTGTCGGGGTGTGTTTCTTTGCTCCCCTCCTTCTCCTCTGCACCAGGCCAGATTAGCTCGCTCACAAAGCCGACCAAATCTCTAAAGCCTGGAGTTCAGCTGTTGGGGTGAAAAGGCCTGCAAACATGTAAAAGGCTTCTTGTCTTCCAGATTCACCCTGACGAGCTGAGCGCCACCATGTCCTCCCAGCAGAGCGCGGCTTCCGCCAAAGGTTTTTCCAAGGGTTCTGCCCAGGGCCCCGCTCCCTGTCCTTCTTCCGCACCCGCACCTGCACCCTCGTCCTCCTGCTGTGGCTGCTGCGGTTCGGGCGGTGGCTGCTGCGGCTCTGGCGGCTGCTGTAGCTCCAGCGGTTGCGGCTGCTTCCCCAGGAGACGCCGCCGACAGCGTCGGAGCGGGTGCTGCAGCTGCTGCGGGGCTGGCAGCCAGAGCTCCAGCGACATCCAGAGCCAAGGCTGCTGCGGCGGCTGCTGAGGCCCTCGCCGCCCTGCGAGCTGCTCGAGGCTGGCCGGCGAGCCCTGCTTTTCCACCCGAGTCCCAGCTGCGTGTCACCATGCTGCGCTGGCCTGGGTTGGAGTGTGCCCCCCCACCCCGTACACCTACCTGCACTGGATGTTCCAAAACCCACCCTGTTCTCAACCCCACCAAACTCCCCACCAAAATCCCCGTGGGATTATCCTCCCCGGGAACCTGAGCACCGTGGGTGGAATACTGGACCCTACTGTCGGCAAGGGCTTGCACACAGCTGATGCTTAATAAATGTCCATGTCATAATAAAGCTTCTACCTCCCAAGAACACTCCGTTTCCTATCGTTCTTTCATTTATGTGTTTATTATCCCGCTCTGTTACCCTGTTCACTACCTGTCGCTTAGCCATGGCTTGGCATACCTAAAAGGGAGAAAAGTCAAATTCATGCCTGAACAAGAGTGGCTTCCTGGTATTTAATTATGATAGCAGAAATCACAAATGGAGCCAGACACTGTTCTAAGGGCTTGACATGACATGCACCACTTCATGGCATTCTCACAATGACTCAGTGGGGGTAGGTGCTGTTACCCCATTTTACAGAAGAGAAACTGAGGATAAGTAACTTGCTCAGAGTCACTCAGCCAATGCATGATGGAGAAGACTGGGTGTCCCACTCCAGGCTTATACTCTTAACTGCTCTGCTTTGGTTCCGTGGAACTTCCAGAGCCTTCTGGCTGATGTGCTCATGCTCTGGCCCATCAGGCCCTGCACAAGCTTCTGTGTGGCAAAGATTCGGATCTGCAATTCTCCAAGACTTTGGAATCAGGCAATCGGAGACTTTCTTTTGACACAGGGGATCATCTGCTTTGCTTGCTGAGTGAGGAAACCTTCCCAAGCTGAACCTTCCAGGAGCCTGGGAAGTTCCCTCTTCAGGCCTCATCTATGCAGCTGAGGTCCAACCAGGAGTCGTGGACTGCTGAGACTCTGTAGGGTGCGATGGGCCATGCTCAGAAGCATGGCAATGTCATTCTCTAGAGGTGGCTATGATGGTGGTGGCAGGGTCATCCTGATGTCTGAAGCCCAGGCCTGTGGGCATAGATCTTACCTACTCACTTAAGAAAAGAGGAAACAGGGAAAACAACATCCCTGTGGTGTTGGCTGGTTCCGAATGCTGGAGATGGTAATACTGGTAGTGATAATAGGAACAATCGTGGCCACTTATTGGGCACTTCCTTTGTTCCAGGCACAGGGCTAGGCACTTTACATACATTCTCTCAGCTGATCCCCAAGGTAATCTCAAAATCTAGACTTTACTTCCCCCATTGTTTTCAATCTGAGAAAACTGGGGTTCAGAGAGTTTCAGGGACTTGCCTAAAGTCAGTCGCACAGCTAATGAATGTCCAAGGCCCCCAGATAGTGAGCAAGGGAGATAAGATTTGAACCAGGATCTGTATGACTCTGAAGTCCATGTTTTCAGAATTGGCATCATATCCTACTGCCTTAGAAATCACCACCATTCATGGGAAGGGACACTCTGGCCTCTGGTCACACCCAGGCTCATAGAAACTTGAAGCCTGGCTCCTTGGTGCTGCTCCATCAGTAACCCCATGACTGGCAAGCTCTGTCATGGCATCCACCCAGCAAAAGTATTTGCTCAGAGGCGAGGTAGGAGATGGGCCATTGATTCATCCAGGATGTTTAGAGCAGAGGCCAAATGACCCCTATTGGGAAGCCTCTGAAGGGCAGCCCTGCTCTGGGTGGGAGGGGCCCCTACTTCCATCTCTGAGAGTCTGTGATTCCTAGTGGGAGGTGACTTGTGGAAACTGTTTACAAACAGATGATATCAGCCGTGTAGCTGCCCCTCCCACACCAGTGATGTGTGTTGGAGCAACGAGTTTCAGGCCTCAGTGGAGGCATGAGCTGGGAAGGGAGCACTGCTTGACTCAGAATAGACAGAGCGAAGCTAGCCTGAAGGCAGGAGGTGACCCTTGCACAGGAAGCTGAGGCCTGAGTTTTGGGAAAGAAAGGCGATGACTTACTGAGAGAGATGTGAATCCTAATGAGAGTACACACCTGTGCATGAGGCATATTAGTATCTGTCAAATGCCTGGCCATGGATGGCAGTCCCACCAGCTCATGTATCCCTGATATGAGCCATGGATGGCGGTCCCACCAGCTCATGAATCCCTGATCTGAGCAGAGTACCTCAGGGGTGGTTTGATGACAGAGATTTGGGCATTCAAAGAATAGTTTCATTACAGAAACTCAGGTAGCTGCTCTCGATGGGCTGGGGCTCTGTGTTCATGGCCCCCAGCCTTTTCTGACGTCCAGTAGTAGGTAAAGCTATAATGCCTGGTTCAGGCATTCCCACTGAGGTAGCAGCAGCACTCCCCCCCCCCCCAAGGAATGCTGGCTGGAATGCTGGCATTTGGCAATGTGAGGTCCTACTAAAAGGTTGTCACTCAGTACACTGTGACAGCCAGAATCAGATTTCTTATTATCTTTGGATAATAAGATAGTAGCAGTGTTATTGAATGTATTTTATTCACAATGGCTCCAGTTTCAGCTTAAATTATGTTATTCTAGTGGTAATAGTAACAACTGATATTTATATGGAACTTAGCAGTTTATAAGGTGTTATTATATATCTCTTTCATGATTCTGTAAGAAAAGTGTTATCATCTCTGTTTAGCAGATTGGAAAGTCTCTGAGAGTTTGTGATCCATCTGAGGTTACTCAGCCAACAAGTCCATAGTCTCTGGTTAGACCAACCTTCTAATGCCTTCCAGGAGAGCCAAGAGCCACTTCTGAACCTACACACTGAAATAATTGAATAATGTCACCCAATTAATTATTTAGGGACAGCACATCCCTGGCATTGAAAATTGTGCCAGGTACCTATTAGAAGTCAATAAATAAATGAATACTTGTTAGTGCATCACAAGGAAAGTGTTGTGCTGAATCGTTCTAGGAGATATGCAGAAGTATGTCTTGGCCTCAAGGAGTTTATAGTCTGATTTGGGAAATAAGGTAAATAATCACACAAGGTATGAATGATAACATCACATATGAGAAATAACTTCATATTCAAATACAGACAATACTAAACAACCAGAAATGTCACAAGCTGAACATAGCATAGACAATGGCTGTAGGGGTTCAACTGAATATAGATGGGGATTTGTTACAGGGCTTCGAATGGGGACAAATTACTGTGGACTGGGTTATTCACAAGATCTTGTGGGAGCTCAAGGAATCTGAGCTGGGTCTGAGGATAGAGGCACTTCAAAGAGGCAGAGATTCTTTTCTTCTGTGCATTTTTTTGACTGCATCAGATGCTGTTTGTGATGCTAGGGGCAGACAAAGAATGAGACCATGCGGACCTGTGTGGACCCTGCCACATGAACTTGCCTATATGGACTTGCCATGAGGACTTTGCCCCTGTGGACCTGCCTATAGGGACCTGCCATGGGGACCTTATCTGTGTGGACCCACCTGTGTGGACCTACCCTTGTACACTTGCCCATGTGGACATGCCATAGGGACCCTATCCATGTAGACCCACCTGTGTGAGCCTGCTGATGGGGAATTGCCCAGGTGGATGCTGCCTGTGTGGGACTGCCGTGGGGGCTTCACTTTCTGGTGTGAAGATAGACAAGAACGTGACCAAGAGAGACATTATTTCACATGGTGAAAAGTGTTATGATGAAAATAAAGAAGATGAGGTATAAACATTAAGTGGAGTGCATTAAGACAATAAGTGGGGATTTTAGGTAAAGACCAGGGAAGGCCTTTCTGAGGAAGCACTGCCTGGGTAGAAAAATGGGAGCCATTGTACAAAGCAGGAAAGCACATGCTTACGAGTTTTCTGCCTAGTTGGCAGGCCGAGGCTACAGTGTTTAAGGGGTGCTCACTTACGCTGGCTCCATTTGAGACTTTCACTGCTAAGGAAGTCACTCAGAATTCCAGCTGGTAAGCACACAGATTCGGTAGTGAGATGGATCATGTATTGTGACCTGGGCATTATTCCACTTAATCCTCACAACTCTTCCACAGCCAGGTTTCCCTTACATTTTGTGAAAATTGAGACACAGAGCTGTTAGGTAAACATCCTATGGTTGCGCAGCTTGTAATTGGCAGAACAGGGTTTTGACCTGGATATGTCTGACTCTAAAACCAATGTTCTGAACACTGGGCTATGGTATAACTTTCTGGGAAGGAGGGGAGTAATTTCAAGCTTGAGCAGAAGGAGGAGAAAGGAAATCCAAGGGGAGGTGGTGGTGTAGAAAGACTGTGAGGACACATTCTTGGAGAGGGAGTGATGAGGCCAGAACACCGATGGTTTTGAGTGTCAAACAAAGGATCTGAGACTGTACGTATTTGTAGAGTGTGATGGTAGGAAAATGGTTTTGAAAGAAGTACTTCAGAAAGATAGCAGCTGGCCTATACCTACAGTGTTCTCTGACATGACCCTAAAATTAGTTAGGCAGGAATGACTAGGATTCTGTACTGGAACAAGTCAATAGAGAGAATATAGCACATCACCGTGAGAAGATGCAACAGGCTTGGCTTGAAATGAGAGTCCAAACTCAGCACATGGCAGTGGGTAAGAAAGGGAAATAACAGATGTGAAAACCATCTGTCCAGAAGGAAGAAGAATAGACATAATCAGTTGATGCACTGGGACCAAAAAGAAGAAATAATTAGAATGCCTCTGAGGCTTTGTGCCTGGTGACAAAGAAATGGTGATACCACTGACAAAACAGAAAGTCTGGAGACAGGAGTGGTGTGGGAGGAAGAGGGTGGGTTTGGTCCAGGACATGTTGAGTTTGAGGTGCTGGCAAAACATGACCATGAGACAGGATATGGAGCTCCAGACATAAAATCCTTGAAAATTGAGATAAACACATAGTAATAAGTCAAAGGGAGGTGAATCAAGTCCTTGGGAACAGATGTGGTCCAACCTCTAAGCAGTGAAAATTATTGAGAGAACAGACCTGGTCTGTCATGTTCATTGCAGTAAACTCAGTGTAAAGAATAGGGGCTGGGACATTGAAGACACTTGTGTATGTGTTAAGTGAGTGAGTGAATGAACAAATGAATGAATGAGCAATACAGAGTCAAGAGTTGAATTGAGGGGGAAATTGAGCAGTTCAGAAGAGATTGAGTTCCATGTGAAGAGGGCAAACTCAGAGAAATGACTCCAAGATTTGGACTAGACAATTGATAAGGCTATTTTAAGGTCTCAAGTTCTAGAAATCCAGGTGGAGGAGAACGAAGACTTGGCAGAGCTGCAGAAGCTGAAAGATGTCATCTAAATCAGGTTAGTCACACAGGACTTCCCTTCCATTGCATGATTCATCTTGGTATCTTTAAGGGATTGAACAGTTATAGTAAGATTCCATCTGGCGGGATAGCAGTTTCATTTTGACCAGGTGGAACAGGTTGAACAAGAAAACTGGAATTCATAGTGATTAAGCACAACATCCTCTCTTCTGTGAATGACACTGCAGCAGATCAGAATGACTTGGCTCTGATAAATCTGAAATATGTCAGATTGCCTCAGAATGTGTTCATCCTGGAAAAGCAAGCATCTCTTCTCTTACAGACACTGCATCAGTGCAAGAGCTATGGCTTCTAACGAATCTCAGTTAATTATGTATATCATTCTTAAGAATATATTAGTTCTCAGGCACCTGGGTGGCTCAGTCAGTTAAGTGACTGACTTCAGCTCAGGTCCTCATCTCAGGGTCCTGCGATTGAGCCCCATGTCAGGCTCCATGCTCAGTCTCCTTCTCCCTCTGCCCCTCCCCCTGTTTGTGCTCTCTCATCTTTCAAATAAATAAAAATCGTTTTAAAAAAGAATATATTAGTTCTATTGCCAGTAATGTAGCTATATCAGTTCTTCATGTTTGGATACTTAATTTGCAGTCTTCAAGGCCAATTTGTATGTGTGTGGAATGTGATTACATGCGCTTGAAAGTCAGAAATTAACCTCCTCCTCTATCTCCCTCCTCTTGGTGATTTTGTTCATTTATAACTGAAATTTTTCATTAATTAAAAATTTATTGATCACTTACTATATGCTAGGTACTATATAATACAAGTAAGTAACTCTTCTTCAGTAGTTTAGTGGGAGAGAGGCTCAAATATCACTACACAGTGTAATGTGATAAATGCATGAAATCAGCATATTAAGTTTGCACCACAGAGGAGGGACCGCTCATCCCACTGAGGAGTTGGCAAAAGGTATTGCTTGAACTGGACCCTAAAGAATGTGTTGGAATTTTCCAGGCTAAGAGGATAAGAAAAAATATTTAAGTTAAAGTAAATAGCCTTAAGTGCAAAGGCTGGAGAGGTGAGCATGTATTTTGTAATAAACAATTTTGTGTACCTGGAGCTCAAGGAAGCTTGGACAGGTGAGATTGTACAGCTGGTCAGGGAATAGATAAGGCAGGGGTTTGTACAACTACCTACAGCTCCTGGAACTTTATCCTGGAGTCATGACCAACCATGACATTGGGGGAATCATCAGGTCTCTCTCTTTTTTGCAAACATACTAAAGTTATCTTAGTTTTAAAATGGGGCATTAACTTCATCTCTAGTTACCATGCTCACCTATCTTCTTCTCCTTCTGTCTTCCCTAAATTTCAGAGTGTCATTCATTGCTCTATCTTGTATTTATATATCTTCCTTAATCACAGAATAACCCTGACCCATCAACCATTATGCTAGATGGCTTCACTCCAGGGTCACCAGGTGTGAGGGAGAAAGACCTCCAGTGCCCAGGACCCTAGCCCTCTTTGTAGTGCTGCCTGCTGTTGACTAGCTTCCAACACTCCCTTCGTGACAATGCACTTCCCTTAGGGCTTCCTGATCCTTTGGAGTTTTCCTTTATAGTTTCTTTTCTCTCTCCCCTAGCTCTATTGCTGCATTTGTGCATAACAACTCTGGCTCAGCGCATAGCTGTCTGACTTTCTCTTTCTACAGATAAACCTCATTCATTCACTCATTCCTTATACTTCGATTGAGGACCTAATCTGTGCAAGGCTCTTGGTTAGGATTTTAGGCAGAAAGATGGAATCTGGATGATTCCTTACATGGTTGTCTTCAAAATCTTCATCTCCAGCCATGACATGTCTTACAAATTACAGATAAGAAAGTTTCCGATGGTCATAGAAATGGTCTCATTTGGATAGCCCAGACATACCCGTACTAAGCATAAATACCTTACAGACTAATTTTTTCCCTTTAGATTTTTTTACTTCAGATGGTGGGGCGACTGTTGCCATCTACATCCCAAACTGCAGTGAAATCTTTGATTTCTTCCTTTCCTTTGATTTTGTATCTAACCAGTCACCAAGCTGTGTTGCTTTTCCTTCCCACTGGCTTTCCCTTTTGCCCTTTTCTTTTTATCTCTGCCACTGTCATCTTTTAATCCTCAACAAGAAAATGGGCAGGAAGTTTGGAAGTAAGGAATCCAGATTAAGGCATCTATCCTGCAGTGCTAGAGAGAGCTGCAGTTGGAAATCTTAATCTATATCTACATACGGTGGGAACAAGCCATCTACTGTGGGGTCAGAGCTCAGTTCCACATCTGCTAGACAGTTCTTTACAGTTACATGCTCTGGAGCAGTCTAACACCTTAGAGCCCTCTAATTGTCCTCTTTTTGCCTTACGTTTCATTGCCATCTCTACTTCTTCTATTTTATACTGTCAATGCTTATTTCTTTCCATCCACATTTCACCTCCCCACCTCCCCCCTCACCGTTGTCTACCTCAGGTCATTCTTTCTTTCTGGATTCTATTTCTTTCTTCCTGAAGTAAATACTTTGGTAGGTCTTTTAACTACTACTTATTATAAGTAAAAACAATCTTCATTTGAAAATATCTTAATTTGGTCCTCAACAGAGATATTTTAGCTGGATATAAAGTTCCAGGTTGACAGGAATGCCTGGGTGGCTCAGCTGGTTAAGCGACCGACTCTCGATTTCAGCTCAGGTCATGATCTTGGGGTCGTGGAACTGAGCCCCTCGTCTGGCTCTGTGCTCAGCAGGGAGTATGCTTGAGATTCTCAGCTTGAGATTCTCACTCTCCTTCTCCCTTTGCCCGTCCCCCCTCATGCACATGCATGCACACTCTTGCTTCTGCTCTCAAATAAATAAATAAATCTGTAAAAAAAATTCCAGTTGACAAACATTGTCTTGAATTACTTTGAAGATCTATTATTTTTACTATATTCTTTTAAAAAATTTTTAAACTAAATTCAATGTAATTAACATATACTGTATTATTAGTTTCAGAGGTAGAATTCAGTGGTTCATCAGTTACATACAATACCCAATGCTCATTACTTCAAGTGCCTTCCTTAATGCCCATCACCCAGTTACCCCAGCCCCCCACCAACCTCCCCTCCAGCGACCCTCAGTTTTTTCCCTATAGTTAAGAGTTTCTTATGGTTTGCCTCCCTCTCTGTTTTTGTCTTGGGCTCTGTCGGCCTAATTTTCATTTTTGGGGGGTTAATGGTTTCATTTTTTTGGTGTTTTTTAGAATTTTCCCTTGAGATTTGTTTCGAGGATTCATGACTTTCATATATTCTTGAAAATTTAGAGCCAATATCTCTTCAAATGTTTTTCTCACTCATTCTTTCCCTCCCCCGTCTCTATATTCCAGAAACCACTGCCTTCTAAATTGTTTCAACATTATCTTCCAGTTCATGATTTCTCTTTTCAGCTCTTTTTAAAATATATAGTTTGCCATGTGCTTACTCCAATATCTATTCTTTCTTTTCACATTAATAAAACTTCTAATTTCTTTCTTTTTTAATAATATTTTCTTATTATATTATGTTAGTCACCATACAATACATCCCTAGTTTTTTATGTAAAGTTCCATGATTCATTACTTGCATATAACACCCAGTGCACCATGCAATACATGCCCTCCTTTTTTTTTTAGTGCAAATCCTACAACTTTATTATTCTTTTCAAAATTAATTTGGCTATTTCATACATGCCCTCCTTAATACCCATCACCAGCCTATCCCATTTCCCCACCCACCTCCCCTCTGAAGCCCTCAGTTTGTTTTCCAGAGTCCATAGTCTCTCATGGTTCATTCCCCCTTCTGTTTACCCCCCCCTTTCTTCTTCCCTTTCTTCTCCTACCGATCTTCCTACTTCTTATATTCTGTAAATGAGTGAAACCATATGATAACTGTCTTTCTCTGCTTGACTTATTTCACTTAGCATTATCTCTTCCAAAGATACAGACGTAGTGATGAGAAGGGCCATATGCACCCCAAAGTTCATAGCAGCATTGTCCACAATAGCTAAATCATGGAAGGAGCCAAGATGCCCTTCAACAGATGACTGGATTAAGAAGCTGTGGTCCATATATACAATGGAATATTACTCAGTCATCAAAAAGAACGATTTTTCAACATTTGCTGCAACATGGATGGGACTGGAGGAGATAATGCTAAGCAAATAAAACTCATAATTTCTAATTGGGGCCATAGCTGTCCAGAATTAATATTGCAGGCTCTCTTGCAGCTACGTGTGGCAATGTAATGCAGTTCTGGGCAATGTGATGCCAGTGGAAATATCTTTGGGATGCCTTTTAAAGGATAGACCCATAATCTTTGCCCCTTTTGTTCTTCATCCTTCTTTTGTCTCTCTGCTTTGAATGTATATTGATGGCTAGCACTGTGTATTGAACTAAGAGTAAGTGTTACCCCCTGGGAATCCCAAATAGAAAGGTAGAAGACAAATCAGTCCCAGATGGCTGTGGGGCTGTAATGCCAGTGCTGGGTGACCGTACACTAGAATTTTATGTAAGAAACAAAACTAATTTTTTTAAAAAGATTTTATTTATTTATTTGACAGAGAGAGACAGCCAGCGAGAGAGGGAACACAAGCAGGGGGAGTGGGAGAGGAAGAAGCAGGCTCATAGTGGAGGAGCCTGATGTGGGGGATTATATTTTTAATTTCTTATTTTTCTTTTGGTTATTTTTAAACACTGTCTATATGCTTTCTTGTGTTTTAAATTTATTTATCTTTAATCATTTGGGGAAATATTCTTATTTTTATAATATTTATCAGATATTTTGTAAATCTGAGATTTCTTGGTACTCTAATCCTACTGTTTATAGAATATATGGACCCTCACTGAAGATAAATTCATAATTCAAAATTATAAACACACAAGAAAACAATCTACATCTTCAGTGGTGGAAATTTATTTATGGATATCTTATGTCCCTCTAGATTAATTTTGGGTTTATTACTGTCAGGTACCTTGAGCTACCTGCCTGGGACCAATTTTTATTTTAAGTATTTGCCTAGGGACTCAGACCACATGTGTAGTATACTTTAAATGAATGGAAAACTAATCTGAAGCACAGGCCCATGGGTATAAATTTTAAAGGTTGATTCTCTCCCTGTGCCCTCCATAAACCCAGAGGAAGGCAAACAAGTTTCCTTGTGTCTTGTGGTACTCTTTTCTTACTCTGCTTTTCCCACAGTGGATGTCCTCTTTATTGCTCCCAACACTGTGTCTTTTTCTTCATGACCTTAGATCTCAAACCTCTAGAAAATGAATCTCCTTGCCCTCAGGTAGCTGCCATATCCAACTTATAGACTTCTTATCCTGGTTTTTGTTTTCAATTCTTTGAATTATGGAACATGAGATTTTTTTTTTTTACTTTCCTGCAAGTGTAGATATGCATCAAAAGAATATTGGTTCTATTTTATCTAACACTCAGAATGGTTATAGAATAAAAATTTTAAAGTCTGCTAATAAGCAATATTGCCAGAACCAGTAGTTTGTTCTTTGGAAGTTCCAGGTTTGTCTCACCTGTGCTGTGGAATCAAGGGAAAGAACTTCTGCTCTTCGTAGAGTCAGGTTTGCGCAGGGGAGGGATCAGTGGCACTTGATGCAGTAGAAACTCAGAGGGAAGCTAAGATGCAGTGATGGATAACTGATATTCATACCATTGTTAAGGAAGGCCAATTTCTTATATTCTTAGACTCAAAGCTTCTTGAGGACAACGGCTGTGTCCTATACATCTTGGTGTTTCCCTGTCTACTCAGCACTATGATTTGTATATAGAAGCTTCTCAAAAGCAACTGCTGATTGATTGTTGACAGCATAAACTCTATAATCTTTGCTTTGTACTCATCAGAAAAGTAAATCAAGGTGTGGTGCATTCTCAGTACAAAGCAGCACATTAATCCTGTACTCCACCCAACCCAGAAACACAGGGAAGATGCCTGGGCTCATTTTTACATCATAGCAATTCTATAACTAATTCACAATAAATAATGAAGGAGAAATGGAGATTGTATTATCTATTTAGTTAAAAATATGTATAAAAAACCTTTTAGGCATAAATAGTACAAAATTCACAATGTCTTTGGCATTTGAAGGGATTATTAGAAATCATGTTGTAGGATCTTGCAGAAAAAGTCCCTTCAGAAAAATTCCCTTGCGCAGTAACCTGGTTGACACCTGAACACGTCTAGAGACAAGATGTGAGCTCATGGCCTCATAAGATAGTTTCATCCATTTTTTAAAAAAGATTTTATTTATTTACTTGACAGAGAGAGCGAGAGAGCACAAGCAGGGGGAGCAACAGAGGGAGAGGAAGAAGCAGACTCCCCGCTGAGCACGGAGCCTGACCCAGGGCTTGATCCCAGGACTCTGGGATCATGACCCGAGCCAAAGGCCGACACTTAACCAACTGAGCCACCCAGGAACCCACTGTATTAAATTTTTTTTTATTAATGTTATTTTTTCCCCATCACCGTAATAGTTGAGTTCATTGTAGCAAAATGCAAATATAATTAAAGAAAACTCATAACTCCATTATCCACAGATAATCATTTTTATACATGATTGTATATTTCTTCAGAACTTTCCCTATGCAAGCTTTTTTTTTTTCTTTTAATGAACTCGTATTCAGGCTGTGAATGCTATTTTTTCATCAGAACTTTTCACCTAATAATATATTATAACATCTTTTCATGACAATACACATTTATCCGTGGTATACTTTTCATGCCAAAATAGCTTCCATTGTATGGATAGTCCACCAATTATTTAACCAACTCATTGCTGGACATTGTCTTGCCTCTGATTTGTTACTATAATTAGATAGGCTGTAACGCACATCATTTATTCATTCAACAAATACTTATTAGGCACCTTAACTCTGCCTAGCACTATACTAGGTGCTGAGGATTCAGAATGAGGGATAAAGTTTCTAACCCTCAATGTTAATCTCTGAAGAGGAAGAGGGAGATCAGAAATAAACAGACCAAAAATAGGATAATCACAAATAGTGATAATCGTTATGAAGACAATAAAACAAGGTGATGAAGAAAAGTGGCAGGGTTATGGGGTGCCTGGGTGACTCAGTCATTAAGCGCCTGCCTTCGGCTCAGGTCATGATCCCAGCGTCCTGGGATCGAGCCCTGTGTTAGGCTCCCTGCTCAGCAGGAAGCCTGCTTCTCCCTCTCCCACTCCCCCTGCTGGTGTTCCCTCTCTCACTGTGTCTTTCTCAGTCCAATAAATAAATAAAATAAAAAAAAAAAAAAGGAAAGTGGCAGGTTGAATCTGTACTTTAGGCAGGGAAGATACATTGTGTCATGTAGCGATAAGATAAACCTTAAGTGAATGTGTAGAGGTGGAATTGCTACATTTTGTGCCAAGCTATCTTCCCACCAAGGTATAGAGGCCCTGCTTCTTGGCACCCTTACCAGTGCAGGCTTCCTGTCCTGAACCTTACTCCTTCTCTTTGGCTCTCATTCTGCCCTCTGGATCAGCTCAGGGCCAGCCATGGGCTCTCTATTTGCATCTGAGCAATACTGCCCTTCATGTGCATAGAACTTGACACTTTACAAAGAATCTTCACATACTAACAAGTGTACTTATTATGTTTTGTTTCTATGGTCTTTATTTATGGAAAATTCAAATCTGCACAAAAAGAGACAGAACAGGATAATGATCCCCTAATTATCCAATCAACATTTTGCTAATATTGTTTCATCTTACTGCCTTACCCCCTCACTTGCACAAACTTTTCTGGACTATTTTATTGTTTATTTATTTGTTATTATTTTTAAAGATTTATTTATGAGAGAGAGGAGGGGAGAGGGGCAGAGGGAGGCAGGAAATCCTGAAGCAGACTCCCTGCTGAGCACTGAGCCTGATGTGGGGTTCAATCCAAGGACCTGGAGGTCATGACCCCAGTCGAAATCAAGAGTCACCACCCAACCAACTGAGCCACCCAGCCTGGACCGTTTTAAAGCAAAATCCAGACATCACATTTTTTTCCCACTCATAAATACTGAAGCGTGTCTCTTGAACCCATGAGGACATTTATCTTTCTTATATAACTTCAATGCCATTACTATTCCTAACAGAATTAACATTACTTCTTTACTATCACACAACACCTAGTTCATGTTCATTTTTCCATAATTAATCTAAAAAATACGGCTTTGAAGTTGGGTTTTTGAATCTGATGCAAAAAATGTCCACACATTTGGTTGGTATTGTTTCTGAAGGTCAGCTGCCCATCCCTTGAAAGGCCATTACTGAAGAGAATAGCTGTGATTGAAAAGCAATATGAGCTTTATTCAGGAGGCTGGCCACCTGGGGAGAAAGGCGGACTTTGTCCAAAGGCCAACTCTGAGGTTTCTGTCTGGCCTGGGGTTTTTTAAAGGGGTTTAAGGAAGTTAAGTAGCAAAGGGATTGCAGTGGCCTGCAACATTTCTTGATTTTATGGGGACTTGATTATGCCAACTACAGATGTTATCTCAGCTCAAGAGGGTCTGGTTTTGGGTTCGGGACGTGCAGGGGGACTCTTCTTTCTGCAAAGGAGGGCAAGGTTACATATACAAAGAGGGAAGTCAGTAAAATCATTCGTATGACCTAAGAATTTTTTTTTCTTTTTTGCTAAAAAAAAATCTCTGGGCTAATCTGAAAACCGAGGAGGCTTCAAACAAACTTGCTGGCCTCTGCAGACTGGGCAGTTTCTAGTCTTTCACTCCTCAAGGCCAGTGGTCTACAAATCTCAAAAAAAGTAAATTAGTTGTTACAGACCAAAGGCCTTAGGCCAGCAAGTGAAGGAGTGTGTTTTCTGGGATCAAGTTAACCAGTAAGACCAAGTGGAGGGCTGTTATAGTATGTCTCTTAGATTTCTTCTAATCTACGGACGTCTCCTCCACTTTCACGTCACTTACTTTTTTTTTTTTTTAAGAAATAGATTATTCATCTGGAAGCATTTCTCATATTTTGATTTCAGCCAATTGCTTCTTTTTGGTGCCATTTGTTTCTTACGACATCCTTGTATTCACTAGTATTTCATCCCAACTGGTGATTAGATCCGAAGCTTGAGTTCATCTTCTTGTGTGTGTGGCAAACATACTCCGGTGCAGTGTTATGTGCTTCCTACTGTACCATACACGAGACACATACTATATGAATGTTCTACTTTACTGACGTTAGGATTGATCTGGGGGGTTAGGTGGTGTAGGCACCACTCTTCCTTTCATTTTAAATTTCCCCATAAACCTTTCTCCTAATGCTATCAGTACATGTTGATGAATGTTGTTGGAACCATTCTTTAGGAGTTAATAAATGGTGATTTTTAATCATTCATTCTCCACTTATTAAGTAAGATTGTTTTTATCAAAAACAACTTTCTTCATCAACTACGTGGTAAACTAAAATACAGTTTAGATACGAAAGACAGAGTAAATGCTAAATTCTTTCTCTTGCCAGTTATCAGAGTAATGAGTTAGTGGCCAGGCAATTTCCAAACAAAACCATTAAAAAAAAGAAGTATCATGATGGACACATGGATTTCCCTATTTTTTGATGTGACTTGATCAATTGCAATTGATCAATTACAAAAAGAATAATTTGATTCTCCAACGGTCCCATTTTGAAAGCTTCCTGTGTCTTTCAGTACAACGCGGTAACTTCCTTGCTTTCTGAAGCAATGAGATATCCCGGGGTCATCTTGTACACCAGCTATCTCAGAGCAGGCTTGGGTATTTCTCCAAGGAGTCCACATTCTTTTAGTGGAAATGGTATTTAGAGACCCTAATATGGACACTGTGGATGAAAATACTGCTACGTTTTTATTGCTGCTAGTTCTTTTTAGTGGACAATACTAGGGAATATATATTTTTTTTTCAAGAAAAAAAAACCCATGAAGGGTGCCTGGGTGGCTCAGTCATTAAGCATCTGCCTTCGGCTCAGGTCCTGGGATCGAGCCCCGCATCGGGCTCCCTGCTCAGCGAGAATCCTGCTTCTCCCTCTCCTGTTCCCCCTGCTTGTGTTCCCTCTCTTGCTATCTCTTTCTCTCTGTCAAATAAATAAATAAAATCTTTAAAAAAAAAAGAAAAAACCCCCATGAATGAATAATATTTCAATTCAAATTAACATTTTAGGATACATGCTTGTTCATATTATTCTTGCGTCTTTTTCCTCTAGTGCTGAAAGTTTGGTTCTTTTTTGTTTTATCCTACAATACACCCTATAGCTTATCCTATAATATTCTCCAAGTGATGATGCCAATCTTATTACCAATGATAAGATCATTCAGTGCTATGTGAGGTTTCTTTAAGACTGGGCTACAGGTGCATAGTCAAAATACTGTGCTTTAAGTTAGTTGAACTAATTCTTTTCTCAGTGTGGTTATGTCATCAACTTGATGTACAGTTAGATACTAGGGGAGGGAGAATGTTTCTTCTTTCCCCTCAGGGTTCTTTTTAAAAATTATTCTTTTTTATTGAAGTATAATTAATATGCAGTGTTATACTAGTGTCATGTGTACAATACAGGGATTCAACAATTCCATACATTACTCAGTGCTCATCATGATAGGTGCATTTTTAATCCCCCAAGCTTCTCCTAGGTAGTTTAGTAATAAAAATTGATATGAGACAGACTAACGGGAGAAAAAAAAGTTTTATTATAGGCACATGGAGGCCCAATAATGCAATTGAGACCCAAAGAAATGACCAAAGTGGACAATTTTTATACATTTTGTACAAAAAGACAATAAATCTGTGAGGAATTAACAAGATAAAGAAAACAGATATTTGGAAGCTTTAATTTATAAGGAATTCTAAATAGAATCTAAGCTGAAGTAGTAGATTAGAAAAAAATAACAAGGTTTATTTCTACAGCATTTTTGGCTTTGAAATTCCTATCTCTGGTGAGAAGGATGTGTTCTTACTTCTCAGTACAGGGAGGGTACCTTTCATGTAAGAGGTGTGTTTCCTGCTTCCAGGGAAGCAGAGGAGGGTCTGAGTGTCCCTGTACTAGCTGTTTCCCAAGTGGCTCCAGTTCAAACTAATCAGCATGCCATTGGGATGCAGCCTGCCCTGGGCCCCACAGGACAGTTGCTGTAGTTTGTTTTCACTGTTTAGAGATTTTTAAATTTAATACTTCTGTTTTTAATCAGGTATTAAATATTTGCATTATTCTGAAGCCAAAACTATAAAGCAAGGTACATTCAGCAAAGTCCAGTTTCCTTCCTTGTCCCATCTCTCTCTTCTAGACATGATCATTGTTATTAGTTTTAGGTTCAGCCCACAGTTTCTTTAACTCTTATTTTTAACACTTTTATGTAGGCAGGAAAGTGATTATCATCATCATCATCATCGTCTAAGCAGCATTGCCCTGGAATGGAATCCAGAGCTCCTTGCCTGGCCCCATACCCCCCTCTGCAGGCACCCCAAAGGTTTTCATCAAGAAGACACAGCCATCTGGTCACCCTTAGGGTAGACATCCAAATTAAACAGTCTTCTTGCCTCAGTGATTACCCCGCCCACTCTAGATTTATGTAGAGTAAATATGCCACTTATTTTTAGACTCCAGGTGGTACTTGGTGTCTGGAGTTAGAAAAATACATGAGTAAATATGTGTGAATAAGCGTCTGTACATTTGTATGTGTGTGTTAGGGAAACAAATTATCCCCCAAAGCTGTCATTTTCTGCTAACACTTACTATGGTGATGTGGAATGTAGGTATGCAAAGGCATTATCCCTGGAATCACCCTTTGGGCAAATGTGGGGACCATTTTAGGAGAGGAAAGTAGATTTGAAATCAATGAAGATGACAGTTCAGAAGACAACATAGCAGAGCCAGTGAAGTCCCAGTTAAAGTTTGGGTACATTTAACAGTAAAAACTCCCCCAAATGTTCCCTGAGTTTAAAATGACTGTAGGTTTATTATTTCTTTTCTTTCTAATTCAATTGAATTTTAAATTGTATTGACAACTAGGAAGAAAAGAGGAATGATAACTTCCTTAATGGGTGAGCACACAAGTATGACAGAGTGACGATCCTACTGTGTTGTTTCTCAACAAAGTTTTTCGCCCGCCCTCTCTCTGCCCCCTCACTCACTACAGACCTGGGGAAGTGGAGGGGCAGAGGTAGCCCAGGCTGGGCAGGAGACGCATGCCACCTTCTTCCAAGGTAAATCCTCAAAACCCAAGGAAACCTCTCCCCTGCTTTGTTCTGCTCCTAAGATGTCAAGAGACAGAAGGCTTATGTAGAAAGGGGCCAGACATGGGCTAGTATAGAGCCCACAAATGAAGTGGCTTTCCCACCATCCTTTCTCTGCTCAGAAAAGATCCAAGAAAGCATCTCCATAAAGTTTGAGTTGGTTGGTTTGTTTGAAAGAAGGTTTCAAGAGCAAAGCACTTTGAGGTCATAGGGAGTTCACATGTATACAATACAATTAAAAGGTTTGCTTTTTAAACAATAGCAAAAGTGATACCATATCAGTAGAGAGGTGAGCAGCTGGGCTTGTGAGCTGGACCAGAAAGGTCACCTTTGAGATTAGGGCCTGAGACAGCCTTCATTTGTTCTGGGCGGTGTAGGCTAATTGCTGCTGGCTTTGCTGGGAGCTGTTGGGATGGTCGTCCTCCCAGGGTCACAGCAGGACAAAGGGGAGACCGCGTGTAGGTGACAATCCCCCTTCTCTTTCCTTCTGGCTAAGGGACTGCCCTTTCCCTTGCAGTGGTCAGAAAAGGCAGTCACTGCCTCAAGTGACCAGGGAAGAGAAGAGATGTCTATTTCTTCACTGATGAAATGAGGGGGCTGGACCCTTGGCCCTACTTCTTCTGGGCCAGGCTGCATGAAGAACTCGCCACCCCCAAGTCCTAGGAATCTGTCCTATCTACTTAATCTTCTCTTAAAAATAAAGGTCATTATTTTTTTCTTAAATAGTGCACATTCACTAAATTTTGAAAACTATGGAAACATCAAAAGTATTGTGTGAATACAAAATCGACACCACCTGCATACAGTATATGCTACTTTTCCACATTACGCCATGAGAATTTGTTCATCTTTACAAGTGGTTTCAATGAACAAGATATCATCTATTTTATGCACAATATTTTAGTTAACTATTCCTTTATTTTTGGATACCAAAGCAAGTTTTACTCTACTGCCTCCCTAAAGAATGAAACACACATTTAAAAATTTTTCAGTTGATTTAACTAGGGGCATTTCCCTAGAAATAGTTACCACTCTGTCAAATCCAACAACTTTTTGCACTTTTTTGGACTACCACTGCCATGAGTATGTCCATTCTTCACAATCTTGAGTGCCCAGAATCTGGTAATTACAAAAAGACAGATGGAAAATATTTTTGTTGATTATTTAAGTCAAACATATATTCACATTTATTGTCCATTTACAGTTCTTTTGTGGTTGCATTTGTCCTTTCTTCATTTTTTAAAATTGTGATATAATTTTTTTATTCCTTAGTATGTTAGGACTTTTTCATTTATGCTATATGAGTTATGTAGCACTAATGATATGTAAAAATATCAATGTTGTTGAAAAATACCATAAACATTTTTACTTTGTCATTTCCTTTTTAAAACTTTGTTAGGGTAATTTTTGCCACTTGGATCTGCAAATTGTGGGGTCAGGTGCGACAGCTCCCCGCTGATGTGGAAACTGTCTCAGGAGAGACGAGAACACTCAGTACAGACCGCCACTAGGTGGCTCTCATCACCCAGGACAAAATGGCTTTGACTCACCACTGGGGTGGTTACAAAAGTCTGGACCAGGAGAGACTATGGACTCTGGGAAACAAACTGAGGGCTTCAGAGGGGAGGGAGGTGGGTGATTGGGATAGGCCAGTGATGGGTAGTAAGGAGGGCATGTATTGCATGGTGCACTGGGTGTTATACACAAGTAATGAATCACGGAACTTTACATCAAAAACTAGGGATGTACTGTATGGTGATTAATAACATAATAAAAAAATTATTACTAAAAAAAAAAAGTCAGGACCTCCAATGGGGAAGAGTGCCAGCAGCCCAAACACTTGTCACTTAGAACCCAGAGCAGGAAAAGAGTTCAGTCTCCACTGTTCTCTCTCCCACTGAGACACCCCTTCTTCAAGTCCAACCATCAGCAAGTCCTGTCCAGTCCACTGCCTAAATGCTTCCTGAAGTCACTTGCATCCCTCCTTCTCTACTCCCTCCCCACTGCCTCTCTTGGGTCTCAATCATTTCCTTCAGGCAGTACTGTGGTAGCCTTTTTGGTGCCCTCCCACTGTCATACCTGTCCCCAACCATTTCCATGGAAGCCACTTATTTAAAAATAAAGAAAAGAATCCATTAAAACCCTAGAGGAGAACATAGGCAACAACCTCTATGACATCGGCCAAAGCAACCTTTTTCATGACACATCCCCAAAGGCAAGAGAAACAAAAGATAAAATGAATTTATGGGACTTCATCAAGATTAAAAGTTTCTGCAAGGAAACAGTCAGAAAAACTAAGAGGCAGCCCACGGAATGGGAGAATATATTTGCAAATGACACTACAGATAAAGGACTGGTATCCAAGATCTACAACGAACTTCTCAAACTCAATACACGAGAAACAAATAAACAAATCAAAAAATGGGCAGAAGATATGAACAGACACTTTTCCAATGAAGACATACAAATGGCTAACAGACACATGAAAAAATGTTCAAAATCATTAGCCATCAAGGAAATTCAAATCAAAACCACACTGAGATACCACCTTATGCCAGTTAGAATGCCAAAAATAGACAAGGCAAGAAACAACAATTGTTGGAGAGGATGTGGAGAAAGGGGATCCCTCCTACATTGTTGGTGGGAATGCAAGTTGGTACAGCCACTCTGGAAAACGGTGTGGAGGTCCCTTAAAAAGTTAAAAATTGAGCTACCCTATGATCCAGCCATTGCACTACTGGGTATTTACCCCAAAGATACAGATGTAGTGAAGAGAAGGGCCATATGCACCCCAATGTTCATAGCAGCAATGTCCACAATAGCTAAATCGTGGAAGGAGCCGAGATGCCCTTCAACAGATGACTGGATTAAGAAGTTGTGGTCCATATATACAATGGAATATTACTCAGCTATCAGAAAGAATGAGTTCTCAACATTTGCTACAACATGGACGGCACTGGAGGAGATAATGCTAAGTGAAGTAAGTCAAGCAGGGAAGGCAACTATCATATGGTTTCTCTCATCTATGGAACATAAGAACTAGGATGATCGGTAGGGGAAGAAAGGGATAAAGAAAAGGGGGGTAATCAGAAGGGGGAATGAAACATGAGAGACTATGGACTATGAGAAACAAACTGAGGATCTCAGAGCGGAGGGGGGTGGGGGAATGGGATAGACCGGTGATGGGTAGTAAGGAGGGCACGTATTGCATGGTGCACTGGGTGTTATACACAACTAATGAATCATCGAGCCTTACATCGGAAACCGGGGATGTACTGTATGGTGACTAACATAATATAATAAAAAATCATTAAAAAAAAAAATAAAAATAAAAAAAATAAAGAAAAGCGTAGATAGATTAGACTGACCCTCTGCTTCAAAATACTCCATGGTATTTGGAATGAAACCCAATTTCTTGGCTTTGGCCTCAAGGTCCTATGTGACTGGTGCCTTGTCTGCCTCATTTTCCTGTCTTGTCCTCACCATGCTCTTGACACAGGCCCCTTCCCTTTCCTGGAACATGCCAAACCTGTTTTCATTTTGTGACATCTCATTCGTAGTTTTTGAGGAGAGGTTTGACTTGAGCTGCTGGAAGTATTGTCTGCCATTAGGCCAACAGGAATGTATAGAGAGGAGGGACAGAGACAGATTCTGGGTGTTGTCTGGCAAGACCTGAGAAGGATGTAGCAAGGCTACTGACTCCGGAGATGAAAAGGAGGGATTAGGTATGGGAGTCCTCCTGGAGGCTGAACTGCTGACTCTCTAGGGCTTGGGGTTGCCTGGGTGTGAGGCATGGGGAACTCCAAGTTGCCTGTGGGATTTCAAGACCTGTAACTGAGACCTGTAACAGGAACTGGGAAGTGAGGAAGAAGGGCTGGTGGTGGGAGAAGATGAGAACTGAATTCTATTTACTGACCAGTTACTGATAATATAATGATGATGATGATGATGATGATGATAATAATAATAATAGAAGCTACAATTTACTAAACACTTTCTATGTGCTGGATACTGTGCTTTCACAGTTTTACTTCAATTACTTTTTTGCAGCCCACACTGGATAGGAGGAGCTAAAAGTATCATCCCTTTAGGAATGAAGAGCTAGCTTGGAGAAATTAAATAATTTGTCTAGACTCACAGATTAAAAAATAGCCAAACTGGGGATAAAATCTGGGTACTTGACCCTAAAGTTCTTAGAAAGTTTCCTTACTTCCAACTGATTCTAAGCATTCTGCACGTTTGAAAATCTCATGAAGACTTCAAGCTGAAAATGTCTAAGACTGTACTTGTTAGTGTCCCCCGGGAACCAGCATCTCATCCCATATTCTTCATTCAGGGATGAAGTAACACTGCAGTCACCCTGGTGCAGGCTTGAGGCCTAAAGGTCATGCTTGGCCACTTCTTTTCCCTAACCTCTCAACCTCCAATCAGGCATGAGATCCTGCCATTTTTGTCCCAAACCACTCCAACACTGAGCTGTGTGCCAGACACCTTTCAAGCTTCCTCCATCCCACCACCTATCCTCCTTTCTGGTCGCTACAATATTTTGCCCTGCAAGCTCTCCCTCTGCCTTTGTAGCCAATAAAAAAGACCCAGGAATTAGGAGGTAGTGAGGAAGTCAAAGAAGCCCTTCAATGACAAATTAAAGAAGGAGTCCTTGTCATAGAATCGTAGGTCAGGAGGGCAACAAAGGCCATGTTAGCATAATAAAGTAAAAATTTGACTGCAGAGAGGTGATACTCATATATAGGGACAACAAAAGTGGGAAAAGCCCTGTAATCCTGGGCCTGGTGACTTTCCATGTGAGGTAAGGCCATGCCATCCTCCTCATGCCCAGGCTCCAACACCTTCCTGGACAGGGTTAAGAGATTCCCCCAGAAGGACGCAGGAAGCCCTGGCTCTGCTTCTTAGACTTCCTCAGACCTGCTATTTCTCACTGACTTGCTCAGTGTTTGAATATGTGGCAAATGCTTACAAAATGCTGGCAATCCCGGGTGAACTCAAGCTGTTTCCTAAGATCTCACCAGTCATGGTGAGCAAAGATGGAACCACCTAACTAAAATGCAATATATTAAATGCCATAATTTTGCACAAGTCTCTGTGGTGCTCAGTGTGAAAGAGAGATGAATGCAGGGTGTACTGTTACCTGCATGGGGTTGATCATGCCCTTTCCTTGCAGGATCACAGGGTGGCAGGGAGAGGTGGGAGAGAAGGTGCAACTCCAGTTTTCCCTGATGGATGTTGACGTCTTCTCTGCCCTGGGCTCACAGACTTTCCTGAGGTGGGGGAGAATCTACCTTCCTCTTCCTCTTTTCATTCCAAGTCAGGTCATGGTATCCTGTGCAGGTTGAACTGGGCTCTGACATACGGAGGAGGGGAGCATTGAGCAGTCTGGTGTGGAGAGGGCACCATGGACTCAGAACAGATGGTGTGGGATTAAAGACCTCATTGTTTTGCAGGACCCATGGCCACCACTAGATCTGTCTTATACAAACCTAACGTTTTCCTCAGGCTGAGAGCTTCCTTGAGTTTATCAAAACTATGCTGGTATCTATTAAATTATGGTGGTCTCAAATAAATGGAGACAAATCTTTTTTTTTTTTAAGAGTAATTGTGTTGAGAAAGAATAACTCCTTTTTTAAAAATTTTATTTATGTATTTTACAGACAGAGAGAGAGAGAGCCTATACAAGGAAGGGGGAACGACAGTCAGAGTGAGAGGGAGAAGCAGGTTCCCCATGGAGTAGGGAACCCGATGTGGGGCTTAATCCCAGGACCCTGGGATTATGACCTGAGCTGAAAGCAGATGTTTAACCGACTGAGCCACCGAGGCACCACTGGAAAAAATCTTAATTGAGGCCAAGCTTTTCAGTCTTGGAACATCAGTGTGTGTGTGTGTGTGTGTGTGTGTGTGTGTGTGTGTGTGTTATGTGTGCACATGTGCATATGTGCTATGCACGTGGCATGCATGCACATGTGTGTCGTGCAGTGTGTTCATATGTGTATATGTTATGCACGTGGCATGCATGCATACGTGTTACGTGTGCATGTATGTGCTATGCACGTAGCATGCATGCACATGTGTGTCGTGCAGTGTGTTCATATGTGTATATGTTGTGCACGTGGCATGCATACATATGTGTGTTGTGTTCGCATGTGTTATGCATGTAGCATGCACGCACATGTGTGTCGTGCAGTGTGTTCATATGTGTATATGTTATGCACGTGGCATGCGTGCATACGTGTTATGTGTGCATGTGTGTGCTATGCATGTAGCATGCATGCACATGTGTGTCACACACTGTGTTCATATGTGTATATGTTATGCACGTGGCATGCATGCACATGTATGTTGTGTGTGCATGTATGTGCTATGCATGTAGCATATGTGTGTTATGTGTGGTGGTGGGGTGTCAGAACAATGACTCAGCATTCTTTATACTGCCTGGCTGAGTCCTACCTAAGAATTTCTTGTGCTTTAGGGTGTCAAATGGCCTGTCCATGCTGTGAATCTAGAGCCTGCTATAGTGTGAATTCCACACCTTCATCCATGTCTTCAAAAAAAAAGAAAAACCTAGCTCAGAGGGAGGAGCTGGTCTGTATATTTCAGAGCAGATCTTACATCAACTCTGTCTTATGGACTTTGTTACCTTTTTTTAAAAAAGATTTTATTTATTTATTTGAGAGAGAATGAGTGAGAGAGGGGGAGAGAGAAAGAGCATGAGCACGAGCTGAGAGAGGGGTAGAGGGAGAAGGAGAAGCAGACTCGCTGCTGAGCAGGGAGCCCAACAAGGGGATCATGGCCTGGACCGAAGGAAGACACTTAACTGAGCTAACCAGGCACCCCTCTTTGGGACCGTTTTATATCTAAAAATCTAAGGAGATGGTTTTCCATTAATTTGAGGAGAAATGGATTTTTACTCCTTCATTTCCCAAGGGCATTTCCCACCCAAAGCTTAATTTTGTGAAAGCACATGGCACTGTGCCAGTTTGGCTTTAGCTCAGGCTCTATTAAGTCTTTTCTTTATTTCTTCTTTTATTGTGATAAAAGATACATTAACATAAAATGCCCACTTTTACCATTTTTAGGTGTGCAATTCAGTGGCACTAAGTACATTCACGGTGCTGTGAAACCATCTCCACTATTCATTTCCAGAACGTTTTCATCACCCCGAACAAAATCTCTCTCCCCATTAGCCAACCCCCTTTCCGCTCTCTCTGAAGCCCCAGGTCACCTCTACTGTGCTTTCTGTCTCTGAATTGGACTGTTCCAGGTGTTTCATGTAGTGGGATTATACAATATCTGTCCTTTGGTATTTGTTCATTTAACTTAGCATAATGTTTTTAAGGTACATCCACGTTGAAACACGTACGAGAATTTCATTACTTTTTAAGATCAAATAATATCCTATCCTATGTGTTACTACAGTTTGTTTATCTATTCATCTGTTGATGGACATTTGGACTGATTTTACCTTTTGGCTAGTGTGAGGTGCTGTTAGGAGCAAGGGTGTACAAGTATCTGAGTCCCTGCTTTCAGTTCTTTGGGGTACAAACTTAGCAGTGGAATTTTATGATGTCTTACTGGTTTTTTAGTTTCATTTTAAGGAATATCCTGGCTTAGGTCTAGCTGACCATTTCTGCTTTTCTATTATTTCAACAATTTGTAATCAATGGAAAATGTCACCAGGTTCACGTGTGAAGTGATGGTTTCTATAAGGGCTGAATGTAGGTCAGTTGACAGCTATATTTTCTTCTAACATCAGGTATAGCGTCTTCCTGCCCCAGATGGGTTCCTATAGCAGCTATGATTTGCATGGTTTGGAAGCTTAGTGGTATAGAGTTTTTAAAAAGCAGTATTATATGCAAACAATGAATCATGGAACATTGCATCAAAAACCAACAAAGTACTAGCAGCATCTCTCACTTTCATTTTTCCCTTCTGCCAGTTTTCTCACATCAGACACTTAGTTATAAAACCTGACCCCATTTTCTCCTGCATCTACAGTCCCTTCAGTTATAACTCTCATCATTGTGTCCCTAGGTCTTTATTGAAGAAATTGAGTTCAAAGTCATCCCTGAGGCCTTCCTTTCCTCCCCTGGTTTCTCCACAACTTTTCTGCTAGTTTTTGGAATCTTTGCCTCCTTGATCCTTGTCTCACAGCTGGGGATCCTGGAATACTCTTTCATATCTGATGGTGGTAGTCACGTCCCCATACAGTCTGGCCCTGAGCCAGAGCATTTCCCACACCGTGTTATGGGGAAGATACGGCCTTTCACTGGTGTTGATTTCAAACCAGTACCGCTCCTCTTCCTGTCCTAGTACTAAGTTTTCCTCAAGCCCCTTTGGAGGAATTGGAACTGCTACTTTTCTGGTCTAGACTCAGGATGTGTTCCTTATACAAGGTAGTGGTGGAAGGGTAGTAGGGAGAGAGACCCACAGAGCAGCCTGGGGTGGAGCAAAGTAAAAGAGAGCCTAATGGGGAAATCACCTAAGTGTTCACTGATGGATGAATGGATAAAGAAAATATGGGATATATATGTAACGTATGTGTATATATATTATTATATATTAATATATATATTAGGATATATATATATATATAGTATATAATGTATATATATATGAATATTATTCAGCTATAACCAAGAAGAAATCCTACCATTTGCAACAACATGGAAGGAGCTTGAGGGCATTATGATGAATGAAATAAGCCAGACAAAAAAAGACAAATACTGTGTGATCTCATTTATACGTGAATATAAAAGCCAAACAAACTTATAGATACAGAAAACAGATTGGTGATTGCTAGAGGTGGGGGAGATGGGGTAGGAAAATGGGTGAAGATAGTCAAAAGGTGCAAACTTCCAGTTATCAAATAAGTAAGTCATGGGGATGGTATAGCATGGTGACTACAGTTAACAATACCGTGTTACATATTCAAAAGTTGCTGAGAGACTAAATTTAAAAAGTTCACATCACAGGGAAAAAATATGACTATGTGTGGTTACAGATGTTACCTAAACTTACTGTGTTGATCATTTCACAATACATACATATATCAAATCATTATGTTGTACTCCTTACACTAATATAGTGTTATGTGTCAATTATATCTCAATAAAAAAGAAGTTACTGCAAGTTCTGGGAGACAGGAAGTGGGCCTTCGGTGGGCTCTTGGGGAACAGATAGGAAGAGCCACCCAGAGAAGCTCTGCTGCTCCCTGAACATCTCAGCTGGCCAACTGCATGGAGATTGGGGTATCTGGAGTCTGAGATGGTTGGATTCTTGCTCCCTGTAAGATTGTTTGTCTGAGCATGGGGATCCCAGGTCAGTAGCAGCACCCTGGGAGCCGGGGCCTGCTGCTAGACTGCTGCCCATTGCCACTTACATCTTACCCCCACCGTCCCCACCAATGACTCAGGGTTGCAAGCCATAGTGTGGGGGGAGGATGGCGTTCAGGCTGCTGCTGTGTTAAAGACAAGGCTTGCTTCTGATAATTGCAAGATATGGAAAATAAATGTTCATTTTTGTAGCAAAGTCTAAATGCCAGCATCTTCTTTTTTACATGCCCCATGGCACTTAATCATGTGCGGGGACCATTTAACACTGGTGTAAAGAATTCTCCTGTTGGGGGGCCTGGGTGGCTCAGTGGGGTTAAGCATTTGCCTTTGGCTCAAGTCATGATCTCAGGGTCCTGGGATCAAACCCCACATCAGGCTCTCTGCTCAGCAGCAAGTCTACTTCTCCTTCTCCCTGTGTGACCTCTCTTGCTTTAGCTCTCTCTTAATAAACAAACAAACAAACAAACAAATAAATAAATAAAATCTTAGAAAAAAAAAGAATTCTCCTGTTTGTTCAGTCTGCTATACTGAATGGTCCCCGAAGAAAGACAGCATACCCCTCCTTTTCACTGCTCTATTCCCACTGCTGACCTCCACACTGGGCCTATAACTATTGATGAGAATAGAGCAGTGCCAGATTGCTGGCAACAAGCTGGCTTAGATCTAATAGCTAGGCCACGTGCTCACCAGTTAAATACAGACAAGTTCGTGGAGTTTCAACCTCAGGCAAGCTAAGTCTGTGACCATGAGGGAACAAGGCAAAAACAAGACCCTGAACACCAACAAACAAGATCATTGTCCAAACCACAAAAATGACCAACATCCCCTTTGCTCAGCCAACATAAGGAATTGCTACTTCTTCTTCTTCTTCTTCTTTTTTTTAAGATTTTATATATTTGACACAGAGAGAGAGACAGAGACAGCATAAGCAGGGGGAGCAGCAGAGGTGACTCAGTGCAATTCATTCTTCCACAGGTATCACAAAATAAATCATGGAATCCTTATGATCAAAAGTGGGTAGATTACATACCCCTATACGGAATTTTATATATAAAAGCAATAAACTATAAAGTACAGAAAAGATTCACATATATTGACCATAAAAATATTTCTTTTATAATTGCCATTTAATTTAAATATAAATAATTAATGTTCTGTTGTTGCTCTAACTGTAATCTTTTGGAAACAAATACCAAAGTGCAGTAATTACAAGATGAAATCAATGAGAAATTCATCTCTAGTACTATAATAGATTCCAATAGGAAAATAGGATTCAAATTTTATTAAAAATAGCTATATCCAAACCTTGGAAATGATCAGATCTGTTCTATGAAATGTGATGCATAGAACATCACCGCCATCATCCAGCCCATCATCAGCAACATATTGAACAAATCGTCTTTATGACTCCCATTGTCTTAAATATGTCACATGGGTAGATTATTTTACTGTTTCATAATCAATATTATTACATGCCACAGGAAACTAACATGGATAAAATGGATTTTTATCATACTAAGTATAATTCTTGTGATTTCAACTATTGACGGTCCTCTTAATATTTTATCTGCTCATTTAAATAATTCTAGATGGGCCCTGATCCAATCCTCCATCTACTTCCCAACATGCCTCACTCCTAGGGTCCAGTGCTCTAAGGTCACCCAACATCCCCTGAAGTCAAGAGCTAAAGTCCTCTGAAAAAATCATTATCCTTGGGAATATGCAGAGCAATAGGAAACTGATATGCAAAAGACAGAGGTATTTGGAGACATTCGTATCAAGGACGAATCACATGGTATTAGATTTATGTTTGCTTCTCTGAAGTCTGTTCAGTTAAACTTTAAACGCTCAAGGTGAGGAAATGTGTTACATGCATCTCTACATCATCAGTGCCCAGCAAAAATGCAAGGGGCAGAGCTGAAGTTAAAGCATCTGAGCTGAATGAATGAGTGAAAAAAGAAATGGTCCCCGAAGCACCTAGGGAATCAGGAGTTCCTGATTCCCTCTTGCCAGACATCTTCTCAAGCATGCAGGAAGACGCTAGAAACGATGGTAGTATGCCAGGCTGTCACCTCCCCTGGTTGTGAAAGTGGCAGTGTGCTAGGGCTGTGCATCATGAACCTGACATAGGATGAAACAGCTCCTGCTCTGGGCCTCCTCAGAAACAGCCTTGTCCTGTCTTCTCTGCATCCCGTGAGTGTCCAGAAGGGACGGAGCCCCAGCTGGGAGTTTTAGGAAAACAGGCCCAGATTTTAGTAAGAAAGAGGAAAGCAGAGATGTTTGTAGAGGCAGCAAGAAGAAGACTTTGGAGGGCAGCAGGGGACAGGGCAGGGTTCAGTGAGCAAGGAACATTTATGGGATGCATCAGGGTCAGTGACATACCAGAACCCTGGTTCTTAGCATCCTGTCCGTTCTTAATCCTGAAAGATGCGCTCATGCAGGGAGACATTCTCCAGGGGTTTTTACCTAATTGGGTGTATTTACTTCCATGTTTCTATGAAGACAGACAGACTTGGGGTCTAGTATGAAGACATCAGCTTTGTTTTAGAAGGAGGGCAAAGTGAGGGAAATGTCTTGCTAGGTCAGTTAACTTGATATCGGTTTCCATTTTCCTCCTGAATGTCAGAGCTTGGGAAGGTGCTGGTATTCAGAGCAGAGCCTTCATAAAACCATACACAGAGGATACACTGGCCTGGAGCTCTTACACTGACCTTTTTCTCTATTCTGCCCAGGTTCCCTGCCCTTTGGCTGTGATGTCCTGCCAACAGAACCGGAAGCAGTGCCAGCACCCCCCCGCCCCAAGTGCCCCCTGAAGAGCCCAGCACAGTACCGGCCTCCAGCCCCAGCAGCTACACTCTGGGGTCAGAGCTGCCCCCAGAGCCTGTGGCAGCTGCTGCCTTAGACACCACATGCACCACGGGTTCCACCAATGTGGGCACCACAGCTTTGACACTTGTGAGAGAGTGTGAGTGGAATGGAATAGTGGAAGGGAGAAGAGGGAGCAATTTGTGAAAAAGTAACACAAATCACACATGTTGGAGAGTTTCAAAGGGTTAAAGTATCCTTGTCAATGACTGTTGATGGGAAGTTTTCCCTGTCTCTCATGAAACACCAGTGGATGTGTATTAGGCTCTGCCCTAGTCCCATCTGTCTGTCTGTTTTAGAAGGCACCACACAAGACCCAGAGATGGAGTTGACTAATCTTACCTCCACTTCAATGAGTCTCCCGTCTCTCACCCCTCCTTTTCCTCATGTGATCAGGTGCTCTGCAGTTCCCACATGCAGAACAGCCATCCTTTGATGACAGAGAATAGCCATAAGATCATGGCCTAGTCACTTCCCCCAGAGCACCAGGGCAACTCCCCAAGAGTGTTCAATCTCAAGAGTCCTGCCTAGAACTTATTTCCTCTCGTTCTAAGACGTCAAGGAAATAAATACAGTGACTGGTCTGGCTGGATGAATCTTGGGAGAATTTCATGATTTAGTCATTACCTGGTGTTACAGGAACACGTAATCTGGCAGTGAAGATCTTGGGTTTAGCTCCTTGGAGCGCGGTTTGGACATTCCATATCAACAGTCAAGGATAAGTCAACAAACACAAGATACTTCTCCCTTTACTTATAACTCACATTCCTTCTCTGTTCTTTCTCCTCCCACTCCATAACAAATGCATTCCATGGCAAGCAGCTGAGTCATTCTTAAGGAAAATGGGAAAAGGTAGCCAGAAAGTACCACATACCTTCAATGTCAACTTGAAGGTACGTATTTCTAAGGCTTTTATGTATATCCTAATTTCCCCTCACAGCTGATGCTATGGAAGCCCCCAGAGCTGAGTCTCAGCAGGAAGAGACTGCAGGTACTGTTGAGCAGGGAAGTTGAGTAAGCACTTTGTGGAGACACTTGGGAGTGGCTTAATACTACCACTAGTTTTGCTTCCAAGACATCTTGAGGGAAGCTTAATGACTCTACAGGAAGTAAAAAGACACAGAATTAAATGTGATTTTATCATCTTAAAAAAAAATTACTCTTTCCCTATTTATTTTAGAACTTCTGGCTCTGAACCCAGAGCTTAGGGAAAATTCCTGAGCAAAGAGGACTAGGGAAAGAGAAAGTAACTTGAGTTGAGGGATTCTGGTTCCAGAGGATTGATCAAATCTTGGAGATCTTTTCCTATTTTGGTTTGCAGGCAGAAAACGGATGCTGGGATTGGGAGGGGGTGAGGGGGGCAAGCCTTATTTAGGATTCAGCTTCTTACACTCTCCAGCCTCAGGACCTTTGCATCTCCATGGCAGGTATCAAGAGTTTTGAGGAGATACAAAATTCAAGAACCCCCAAGACTGTTCAAATACCTGTGCCTCAGTCTTCCTGTAGGTCTGCCATTCTTGATTTTCATTAATTTATACATAAAAATCATTCATTCTTTAAAACCATGTATATTGAGATAGTAGACACTGTGCTGGGCAAAGTAGGTTCAAGAACAAAGATGCTGTCCCTATTCTTAGGCTGGCAGCATAGTTAGGCTGAGAGGCAAGTAGTGAAATAAGCATGAGCCAACTGAGGATGTTGCAATACATGTGTGTGGGGAGTCCTCAGGCCCGAGGTCAGAGTTTTTGGGCATCAGTCCCATGTTACTCTTCAGTGACTCTGAGTGAATGATGCCACCAGGTGTTGTCACCTATTATCAGTTGGGATGGTTGATGATGAGCAGAGATGTGGAGCCTATAATCTGTCCAGGAATAGAAAGCCCAGGCAGGGCAACTAGGAGGAACTCAAGGACCCAAGAGCATCCAGGTATCTACCAGGAGAAAGAGATAATGCTGGTGTGAAGGGGAGAAGGGGAGAAAGGAAGTGCTGGAGGTTTCTAGGACCTTGGGGGCAGAAAAATATGCTCATTAACAGCATCTACTTTGGAGACAGAAACTGCCGCTTTTGAATCCCTCCCTTCTCTTCATAGCTGTGTTAAGGTAGGAGCATCTGAGGAAAGAAAAACTATTTATATAGCGGCACGATGAACCAGAGCTATCACAGGTAAATCTAGAGATGGGGACAAGAAATCTACAAAGGCTGAGGTGACATGTCTTGCAAATTAACACGTATTTAAGGACAATTGTGTTTGTCTCATTGATTATAAGAGAGCCAGGGGTAGTTACTCAGAGAAGAGGGTGATTCAGATTGGCTGGGTTGGCTAAGAGTTTAGACCAAAGATGAACAATAATTGAGGGGTGTGGCAATAATGAGGCTGATAATGGTGATAATTGTGAATGCCTGATGTGAAGTGGACCAAGGTTGTGGAAAGTGCAGTTACATGAGCTGTGTAGTATTTTTTCACTGAATTTACTGTAATGATATATATTTAGCCCTGAGTCATATGTTAAAAATTCCAAAGAATGTGACAAATCATTTGTATTTCAAATGTATCTTAGGTTGTGGAAAGGGAGGTGGGTGGGGGGATGGGGTAACCAGGTGATGGGTATAAAGGAGGGCACGTGATGTGATGAGCACTGGGTGTTATATGCAACTAGTGAATCATTGAACACTATATCAAAACTAATGATGTACTATACGTTGGCTAATTGAATTTAAATTTTAAAAAGACAGATTTCAATAAAACACTATTGTTGTATTAAATGCATCTGATTATCCTGATGCAGGAGAGGCCATAAGTATGCACATCCTGTTTTAGATGCGCCCATACACTGCAGCCAAGTAGGAAACGAGAGCACTTTCAGGATTCTTATGTGGGTTTTTACTGAGATTTGGGGATTGAATAAGGAAGACTGGGAAGGAGAGAAGGTGAACTTTCAAATGCACATTTCACTGTTGGTACTAGTGCTCTACCCCCTTGTCTTACTTTGCTCTTACTGTTGGTATGGAAGCAAGCAGACATTAGATGTCCTCTTTGTCACCATCAAACCAACAATATCCAATTCTCAAAATTTTGCCCTTGATGAGTCTCTTCACCGGGTTTAGCAACCTTTTATTAATATCTGTCCAATGTCCAAGGGTGAGAGGCCAACTTAATATAGAACCACTTTTGCCTTGCAAGGAAATAGAATATACCACAACAGACCCACTGGAATGTAAGCTCCCTGAGAGAAAGGGTTTTTGTCCTGTTCCTTACTAATTCAAATACCTAGAATGGTGCAATATAAATACTTGTTGAATGAACAAATGATTAAACAAATGGGTTTGAGCTTGGCCTGGGAAGTCCCCAGATGAGGACTGAAAAATTTGTCTCTCTACAACTACTGAGAACTTACTTGTCAGGGGCAGCTTTTAGTGGTGAAATCATAACTGTGGTAACTTCTGGCTTCCCATAACTATCCTGTTGTCTCAAATCTAAATTTTATTGCTTGATTCTGGTTCCGGTTCTCCATACCTCTGAGGGGATTCACCATCAACAGGAATTCTGGTGGTACTTAACACGCACTACTAAGTCTCTAAACCTGGTTCTGGAGATCCCTGGTAAATGACACTCAAAGTTGATGTCAGTGGAAGAGACAAGACCATGGTGGCTCAGACAACAGTTGCCAGAAACTCCCAGAGTGGGGGTCCCCAGCAGGAGACTGGCAAAAGTGTGGGCTCTGAGGTGGACACTTTGGGGATGTTAGGAGGCTGGCGTTGTTTCTGGTTTTGCTGACAGGGCATCTCAGGAGGAGTCGAGGACTCTATAGAGAATAAAATAAGCATGGTGTTGCAAAATCCACTGGCCAATGTTTCTTCTCTGAGGGATTTTGTAGATCCCATGCTCTACTTGTAAACTAAGAAATGTGGAAATAAAAACCTATTTGGGGCTAATTTAGCCTGGAAAGATGTTTTTTCCTCTTTAACCTCCAGCTAGAAAAGAACATTGTCTCTTTTCTTTCTTTTTTTAAAAGATTTTATTTATTTATTTGAGAGAGAAAGGGAGCAAGAGAATGCGAGCAGGGGGAGAGGTAGATGGAGAGGGAGAGGCAGACTTCCCCACTGAGCAGAGAGACTGATGCAGGGCTCAATCCCAGGACCCTGGGATCATGACCTGAGCTGAAGGCAGACAGGCAGACCCTTAACTGATTGAACCACCAAGGTGCCCCCATTGTCTCTTTTCCTTTTTTTTTTTTAGAAAGAGAGAATGAGGGTAAGCACAAGCTGGGGGAGGGGCAGATGAAAGAGAATCTCAAGATGACTTCATGCTGAGTGCAGACCCGGACGTGGGGCTCTATCTTACTACCCTGAGATCATGACCTTAGCCGAAATCAAGAGTTGGATGCTTAACCGACTGAGCCACCCAGGTCCCTGACTCTTTTCTAACTGGGCTTCCGTGGTATCTTATCTCCATGTAATCGTGGAGGAGAATAAACTCTTTTGGGTAAAGCTTCCTCCAGGATGTCTGGTGGGATGAGTATATCTCTCAGAACATGTTTAGGAAGAAGATGAGAGTATAGGCAGATCCATGGCCTTTGCAAGTCACAGAAGTGCTGAAATATCCCATAAAGATGCTCGTCATCTCCTTACTCTTCCTGCTGTCTCCATTCTGGACCCCCTGCTTCCCTCTCCTCTGATAAAGGCCTGGGCCTGTCTTCCTTACCCTCTTTGTTCAGGTCCTACCCCAGCCGGACATTCAGCTGATTTGGTGGGAACCAGAGAAAGCTGATTCTGAGTAGGCTGTGGATTGAGTTGCCCAGGACAGGAGCTCTTTGTGTTAGTGTACTACTGGGGAGGTTGGCAGCACCAAACACTAGCAGCCCAGCTGCCGGCACAAGACAATATGTTTCACAAAAAGGAAGCAGGAAACCTTCCACTCAGGCCTACAGGTGTCCTTAACAGAGGCCATGTTCCATGTTCACAGTTTGTAATGGGAGGTAGAGTTGAGAATCGTGCATAATCTGAACAAGAGTCTGTTCCTATGTTCTCAGTGCTGTAATGTAAGCCACTAACTACAATGTCCATAGTTCTTTTTGTGGCCTCTTTTTTCCTGCACGTTTTCTAGAAGAAAATGGATACCTACATGTAATCAGCACTTGCTCTTGGGGTGGTGACTGAGCTGAGGGCATGGATGTTCAGGGTGAGCTGTGTGTGGAAAATGGATAGAAGCTAGAGGAGGTGGGGCTTCTGAGAGGAACCTCCTGGCACTCAGGAAGCAACATGGATTCCCTGGGCAGGGGAGGAGTCGGGCCATATCAGTGCTTGATTGGAGGGCAAGTATAGAGAAGGAAACTACAACAGCTGAAGTGGCAAGAGTCACAATTAGCATGTTACAAAGGGTGTGGTATTTCTATCAAGATCCCATGGAATGTTTGCTCCTCATTCAAAGACCATAAAAATAATTGGGGATGATTCATGTGCTCGAAATAGTTAAGGAAGGTCTGCAAACGTGAAAGATGATGCCTGGGTTTGATGGAGGTGGTTTTGTTGAATATGTTGCTGCTTATGAGGTCTGTATGGTATTAGGCGTATCTCATCTAATGAAGCCAGCCTCATAGTGTCCATGTTTTGTGTATGATCAACTGATGCAAACCAAATGTTATTTCCCTGGTGAATTTCATTTTAATTTTAACGATGAATTCCTCAACCAATGAATTTCTAATATTAGAACAAATATATTTTTCTATATGTTTTTAAAGATAAATCAGAGTCAGTATTGTAGCCAAGCTTTATCCATATTTAAATTAAATTATAATTTTCAATGAGTATTAAGTATGTTCATTACAAGGGGGTACACTTTTCACCTCCCCATTCTGCCTGGCAACTTGAGAATAGAGCAATGCCATGACTTACTTCAAGTTGCCTGTGGGAGCATAACTGCACTGGGCTACAGGGAAGAAAGGTAGCCCTGGATGTGGATGAGGGAGAGCAGCTTTTTCCTGCCTCTAGCATGTGGTTCCTGTCTCCTGCTCCGGGTCGGGGAGGAGGGTAATTTCAGAATCATTCCCAGAACTATGATTGAGTGGCCATTTTTCTCATATTGTTGAGGGTTCTTTCAGTAGATCCTGGACTGAAAAAAAGCACTTGAGGAAGATGGAATGAGCACTTTTTCATGGTGGCTGTAGTAGAGTGGCCATTTTTGCTTCTTAGGAGTGAAATCTCTAGTTACTGGTGACAGCGATTGGGGCATAAGTTCTAAAGTTTCTGAACATCTCAGAACTGTGAATGTAGAGCCTTCTCTTTTCATAAAATGCAGTGATGTCTGTGGGTCTTTCCGCAGCCCCACGCTGTATTGTATGGCTTAGAAGCCTCCATGTGCATCCTGGTGATGTCACTCATCAATCTTACCTTCCTTCCATAACAGCTCTGCCTTCTCAGTTCCTCCATTTCTCACCAGAGTGGGAGCTCCACAAGCCCCAAGGCTGAACATGTGTCCTGTAATGACAAAGGAATGGCTGGGACACCACAGGCTGGCCACTTGTTTTCAAGAATGAGGGGGACTCTCTGAAGGACATCTCTACCAGGAATGTCATCCCTAGACCTCTCGCTTCCTGGAGTAGAACTCAGCTTGACTGGATAAATACTGGATAACTCCATGGTTTGGTAGTGTCAATGGGATGATGGCATTAGGTGGTGGAGCAGCTCAGGTCTGGCTCCTTGGAGTGCCACATACATTATAAATAAATGATGAACCAAACAATGAAAAACGTTTCTCCATTTACTGAAAAACACAGCCTCTTCTGAGCTCAGGACCCTCCTACAATCAAAACTTCAGCAAGGCCATGACAAACAGCTGAGTCACACTTAGGAAGATGCGGTGAGTCTGAAGATGCCACCTGGTCCTCTAATTTAAAGATATTTTCCTTTCTATTCTCCTCTGAGTCCTGACCTCCCCTCAGATAAAGTTTTTGCATTTTGAGATATATAGAACCTATCAATGACCATGGAGAATATTCCAGAATGATCCAAGACTCAGAGGAAATTTGGGTTTTTCTTTTTATGTCAGACTTTGGCTAAAGTGCCAAAGCTGGAAACAAAAGGATCTATACATGCTCATCATCAAAAGAGATGAGAAAGTCTCAGACTCATCCCCCCAGAATTTGTTCAGAAGATGCAGAGCTGGCCTGGCCCTGGCAGTCACCCCACCATGTTGGTCCAGGATGCACACCAGAGAACTGACAACTGGATCATATTCTTCAGCTGTGGTTTCCCATCCTCCTGCAGAGGGGCATTTGACATGGAGATTTCATGTAGAAGGCAGTGCTAAGTAAATGAAAGTAAAACCATTTTCCTCTCAGAACTCACTGAGTTCAGATAGTTCTATAGGGCAACTAGAAGGCTTTCTGAAGATCTCTATTCCAAAGTTTCTCTGAGATCTATTTCCCTTTCCACTATCAGCCTATCAGCAATGTGATCCCAAGGCTCCGGCCATGTTCCCCTAGCCACATTCAGGAAAACCTTCCTTCTTGGTGTTATTACCCATTACTCCAAGAAGTCAGTGCTTTATGGACAAAGATGCTGTGAAATGCTGCATAACATATCAACCCTGAAAAGCTTTATGTCCTCAAACCTCATCCCAGACCAACTACAAGTGATCAGGAATCCATCTCCTCTCTCTCAGGGATGGATTCTCCAGGCTCCTCTCTCTCAGGGCATTGCTCCAGGCTCCAGCCTTCCCTGGGGTCCCTGTGGGGATCTGGGAGTGCTGATGGGTGGCTGGAATCACTGAGCAGCAAGCATGGGGGTTTGGGGTACCCAGGATGGTGGAGGGAGGGCAGGTGGAAAGAACAGAAGGGAAGTGTAATTCACTCAAAGGCAGGCACCTTGGCCTTGCAGCATCCTAAAAGGGGGAGCCATGCAGTTACAGAGGAAGATGAAGATCAAAGAAGATGAGGTCCCTGGAGCAGCCTAGAACTCTTGGGGACTTTGTAGAAGATCAAGTCCCCTGATGTGGAGATGAGAGACAGTGGAAGTTTGGAGGATATGAGCAGCCATGTGCTATTCACCTGTCATCCTCAGAATAACCTGGAATCTCTCTACCTCAATCCCACCAGCCACCTCCTTTGTATCTTGACTCCATTGTATTTTTTCACAACTTCTTGCACATCCTTATAGTGGGAAGGAGGATGGAACACCAAGGACCTGAAGAACATGTGCCTGCGCTGTGAGCAGAAGGGACATCTTAACGATGGGTGTGGGTTCTCAGGGTCCTCCTGCACCCTGGCAGAGGCACAGGCATCACGGGGAGGCGAGGAGCACTCTGTGTCACTCCCCCTGGGCTTCAGTGTCATGGTGGTTGGGAGGGAAAGGGGAAGGGAACAGGAGATTTTCTGATGGGAAGGATTCAGGAGGTCCCCAATTATTCAAATATCTGTCTTTTTAAACTTTCTGTGAACCTATCATTTCTTATTTTTCTCTTACTCTATTTTCTTTTCTTTCTTTCTTTCCTCCCTCCCTCCCTTCCCTCTTCTTTTTCTCCTTCCTTCTTTCTTTCCTTTCTCCCTCTCTCCCTTCCTTCCTTCAGCAACTTGTAATCTCCATCCTTAGATCCTCCATAGCTTCTTGGGAGATGCCAAGAGTTTTTCTTTGAGAAAAGTTACAGGACTCTTCAAACACCTGTGCCTCATTTCCTGTAGGCCTGTCATTTCATTTTTTCATTCATCTATCCATCCACCCGCTCAGTTATTCAAACAGAATGTGTTGCTCTGATACAGCAGCCCACCAAGCACTCTGCTAGACACAAGAAATTCAGAAATGAATGAGATATGGTCACTGTTCTTGAGTAGCTCACACACTGTGTGAGAAAAGCAGATGGACAATAAAATAAGCATGATTGGAGGGTCAGTGGGGAATCCTCAGGTCTCAGGGCAGAGCTTCTGGGCATCAGTCCCCTTTGTCTGCAGTGACTCTGAGCGGGAGGATGTGTTCAGATGGTGTCACCTGCTATCACTTGGGGCTAATAGGTAGGATGAGGCTCCCGGCCTGTGAGAGCAGTACTTGGACAAATGGCAGGAGCAGAGGTGTAGCTCCTTGCTCTGTCCATGTGCAGCCAGCCCAGATGGCAGTTCCAAGAGAACTCACAGAATCCAGGAGTCCTCATCAGGAGGAAGAGGTAATGCTGGTGCTGAGGGTGCATGTAGCTGAGGGACACCAGGGGATCTAAGAAGATGTGGAGGCCAGAATAATGAGCTTGTTAAGCATTCATTTGGAGTCAGACATTCCTGCATTGTAATTCCTTCTTCTCCTGTTAACAGCCAGCACCTGGGAAGGAAAATGCTATAAAGTGATAGAGGCACAACAAACCAAAGATTTAAGGAGTAAAATTAGAGACAGAGACAAGAAATCTACAGAAGCGGCAGTGACGAAGTTTGCAAATTGAGATACATGTGAGGACCATTGCGTCAGTATCTCAGCAACTGTGGTATGTATCCTAAGAGCTCCAGGAATAGTTTTTGGGAGGGAGTGATTCAGGTTGGCTGGGGCAGCCAAGGGAGGTCGGCTGAGCTATGAATCATACTTAGCAGACGCGGTGATGGTGAGGCTGATAAGGGTGAGGCTTATGAACACTGGAGTAGCAGCAATTAACCAAGGGTTTGGGAAATTACAATTATGTAAGGCACATGAAATTTTTCCACTGAATTTTATTATAATATTAGAGATGCATTGCCCTCTGAACCATCAAGTTTAAGCAAGGAATGAATCTTTTAAATCACAAATATTAATTACAATGGTGACAAAGAATTACCGTTTTTTATAAACATTGATGAAAATGATGTGTCCAATTACCCTATTACAGAAAGGCCTAGAGGAACGTCCCTGTTTCAGGAACGTCCTGTGACCAAATAAGTGATATTCACAGGAAGAAGAGAGCACCTGAGCAGATGGTTTTCACTGGGGCCCTGAAGGCAGGTGGGGTGGGGGGGGGAGAGGGAAGGGCACAGGGACAGAGCCTGCTTCTGCACCAGCATGGTCCCATTAATATTAACAATGCATGCTCTCTCCTTTCTTGGCTTGTTGTCTTTTGATGTGGAAGCTAGCAAATACTCATGTCCTTTTTTGTCACCACCAAAACCACTGTCTCAAAGCATAGGCTCGATGTCTTCTGTAGGCTTATTAGATCAACACCAGTGTCCACTCACCCCAGGAGGGTAATAGGCCAACTGAATAGAGTGCCGCCGTGTTTCATTCTGCGTTGTGTAAAATTGGGGACTGTCACCCGCATGCCCATTTGAATGTGAGTTCCTGAGAGAAGAAGCTTTGTCTCTCTCATTCTCGGCTGTATGCCTACTACCTAGAACCGAGCACGTGGGTGCTGAGTACGAGTGACTTCAGTGAAAACATGGCTGCAAGGCTAGGTCTTGGTGTACCCCACTGAGGTTTGAGGGAGTCTACTTTTCTTCACTGCTGGGAACTCTCGTTTGGGGCTTCACATTAAAGAGGTTGTTTATCACTGCTAGTTTCCCAAGATCTCTCTAGTGTCCCGGTTGGGAGCTTCATGGATTGACCCTGCTCCCTTTTCCTCAGATTGGATTCAACCAGAGGTATAGCTCTCGGTTCTTCACAGTGGCAGGGAGGGGCACTTTTGAGCCTGCAAGTCCTCCCCTGCCCTGCCAGATGAGGTGCTCTCATTTTCCACTTTTGCCCAGCCTTGTACACTGCTTTAGGCATGCACAGAGCTGTTGGGTCTAATAAATGTTTGCTCCTGAAATTACACAGATTTATAACCCCAGCAACACTTCTCATTTTTCCTCTTTTCTTTCTTCTAAAACTTTAATTTCACACACTCCAGTCATCTTCTTTTTTTTTGTTTTTTTTAAGATTTTATTTATTTATTTGACAGGGAGAGAGAGAGCCAGCGAGAGAGGGAGTGGGAGAGGAAGAAGCAGGCTCCCAGTGGGGCAGGTAGCCTGATGCGGGGCTCCATCCCAGCACTCTGGGATTATGCCCCGAGCTGAAGGTAGATGCTTAATGACTGAGCCACCCAGGTGCCCCTCCAGTCATCTCCTTGACGAAACTTCCAGTCAACGTCGCTCCCCCTAGACCTCATTAATTTAAATACTTCCCTCCCTTCCTTCTCTCCCTGCATTTCACAGAGCTCTTTGGGTTAATTTTCCTTCCAGAGGCTTCTGTCTCCTTCTTCCATGTTTTTATTCTGCTCTTTCTCTGCTTATTTTGTTTATTTGCCTCCTCATTTCTTGTTTCTTAATTAAGACCCAGAAATAATTTATCAAAATAAATAGAAGTCCCTTATCACAATGGCAATTCCCACATTGAATCAACAGCCACTCAGAATTCACTAGAAAAAAAACGCCCTTTTATTGAGAGTTGCAGGACCTCATCAATATACCCCTCATCCCTCTCTTGTCTCAGTTCCTGCCTAAAAACTCTTCATGGACCTTCTATGGGTGGGAGGTGGGGGAGATGATCTGCTCATTTTTCCTGGCCCAGAGCAATGACTCTGCCCCCAGAGCTGGGTTGTATTGGCCAGGGAACTGACAACAGGATTAGAGTGAAATGACACATGAACCACCCAAGGTAACGAGGGACAGAAGATTTATTTTTTCACGGGGTCAGGCACAAGCGCTGACAATCAGTGGCAGGTGCAGTGGAGCAGACAGAGACTGTGTGATCCTCGACCAGGTGGAGAGAGCCTTCTGGAGAGAGCTTGGACCCTCTCAGCCTGGGCAAGTAAGACTAGGGGATTCTAGAAAGGCTGCGTGTCAGGTGGCTTTTTCCGGTCCGCATGGATTCTTATTTCCTCTAAGACGACTTGTGTCAGCACCAGGATCCCAGATCAGCAACAGCCCCTGGAGCCATGACCACACCCAGAGCCCCCAGACTGCTGCCCACTGCCACTGTCACAGGTGTCAGAGCTGCGGAGCCGGCATCTGTGGGATCCGTGGTGCCTGTGGTGGCTCAGGAAGCAGCCGCCCCCAGAGCTGGGGCTACAGCCACCCCCGGAGCCAGGAGCACAGCCAGCAGGGGCTGGGGGGGAGCACTGTGCTGGACTCTTTGGGGGGCACTTGGGCGATGAGGGGCACTTGGGAGGGGGCTGGCACTGCTGCTGGCTCTGCTGGCAGGACATCTCTGCAGGACTTTGACCTTCAACAAATAAAAGAAACATTATGAGCACAGAAGCTTCAGGCAAAGTCCCCTCCCTGTGGGTTTTGTCAAACACTTGTCTCCATGACCAAGCTGCTTTCTAAGCCATGCTCTGTGGGACAGGAATGGGGACGCAGAGGGGACACATGCCCTTGGATGCCAGATGGATCTGTGGGCACCCCGACAACATACTCAGAACAAGAATGGAAGGAATCCTGAAGACCTGTGGCTTTGGGGGTTCACAGCCCCCTGACAGGTGCCTCAGTGACTCTTTCCTCACCATAATGCCCCTTCACCACCGCTGCCCACTGTCTGGGCCCCTTCCTGCCGGTTCTGTGCAGATCTGGGCTTGTCTTCCCAAGGCTCTCAGCCGAGGGGATACTCACGGAATACTGAGGAGGCAGGACAAGGCTGTTCCTGAGGAGGCTGTGGATGAGGAGCCCAGGGCAGGAGCCCTTTTATCCTGTGCAGGGGTGGGGGGAGGGTGTTGTGATGCAGGCCTGGAGCATGCTGCTGTTTTCACAACCAGGGGCGGTGACAACCTGGCACACTTCCTAGTTGCTTGCCCTCAGTGTGTTGCTGGGCATGAGCCTAAAGTTCTAATAAGGTGGAACCAGGATGTCCTTGTGACTGTCAAATTACTTCCCACTTGGGTCTGCTCTGGACCAGCTGCTATGCATTTATTTTTTCATTCACTTCCATGCCTTGGCATAGGCTCATTCCCTTTTACTCCATTCAATGCTAATAATACAGAGAGATATATGAACTCAAGTTCTTCCCTTGAGTACCTCACAGATAATGGGCCAATACTTGGACAAAGAAATACATTGGATCTGATAATGTAAGTGCTAAACAGAAGTGTTTACAAAGACCTCAAGCCTAAGATCCCAGCTTTTGGAGGTCAGTCCCCCAAAGAACCACAAGTCCCAAAGGGTGATGGAGAATTCAGATGTTTTCTGGAGGTGATAGCTGGACAAGATCATTGTCCTGTGGGAATGTGATGTGTAGGATAAAGGATGGATGTTGGGAGCCAGTTCCTGTCTAAGACATAAAAGTTCCTAGGGGGACCTCATGGTTCCCACATGGCAGCATGGGGAGCGGCATAAAAGTTAGAGTGGAGAAGGGACCAATGACTCTAGATGTGACAAGATTCATGACTGATATTATTAGGAAGAAGGGAGATGGAGAGAAGGAGAAGAGGAAGAAGGAGGAGGAGGAGGAGGACGAGGAAAAATAGTGGGCGAGTAGAAGGAGAGAAGGAGGAGAAGTGGGGGAGGAGGAGAAGTGGGAGAGAAGGAGGAGAGGTGGCAGAGGAGGAGGGGGAGAAAGAGGATGAGGAGGAAGAAGAGGAGGAGGAGGAGGAGGAAGAGGAGAAGAAAAGAAGATCTACTTCTTCATTGTGTTTCCATGTGTCTACATCTTTCTGACTATGAGATATGTACTATTGATTCTAACACTCTAGAAGATGATAGAAGATAATGGTTCATGTTCTTGAAAAAAAGTAAGGAAAAATTATGCAAATGATGATAATAGAACCATTTTGCAACATGGTTGGTAATTATGAGGTTGACGATGGTAGAGGTGGTATGTGGGCCTTGCTTGATAGCATGGACCTCATATTGGCTAAACTCTATGTAAACTGAATACTACTTTTCCATTTGATTTAATTATAATATTACACATGTATTCCTCATCAAATTTTATCTCAAATACAATAATAAAATACATTACATTATATAAAACAAAAAAATTATCCTTGGGGCTTCAACATTCATGTATTTAAATTTAATTAAATTATTTAATTATTTATTAATTACTTAGTTTTATTTAAAACTTGATTTTAGCAAATATATTACATTTTGCTTTGTCATTAGCCTAAATACCTGTTTTTGGATACTAAATTAATAGTAAAGGCTATAGTTTTCTTTTTCCCTCCAATCTACAGCTTGCTCATTCAGAATCAGTGATTCCAAAAGTTCTTAATCAAGATACATGTGGGAACGTGGATGGTCCTGCATGTACAGAACTGGGTGTCTGATGGTGGGCAGGGGAAACAAGGCAGGTTTCCTGTCCTCTCTCTGCCTCAGGGAGATCCCAGTTGGCTTCTGGGTATAATTTCACACAGATAGCCCAGTTAGGAGAAAAACAGACAAGTATCTACATTTATGGTAACTGAGGCCTAAGGCAAAATGTAGGTGTTACTGTGTAGGCAAAAGGAGAACTGACAGTCTCAGGGTTCCAGCCTGGCTATAGAGGGGATCAGTATTTTTCCACGTCATATAGTTCTCCAGAAATAAGTACAGAAGCTCACTCTTTCTTCCTTCTTCTCCTTCCCTTCCCTTCTCTTCCCTTCCCTTCCCTCCCTCCCCCCCTCTCTTCCTCTTTCTTTTCCTTCCTTCCTTCCTTCCTTCCTTCCTTCCTTCCTTCCTTCCTTTCTCTTCCTCTTCTTCTTTTCTTTCTTTCTTTCTTTCTTTCTTTCTTTCTTTCTTTCTTTCTTTCTTCTTTTTCTTTTTCTTTCTTTCTTTCTTTCTTTCTTTCTTTCTTTCTTTCTTTCTTTCTTTCTTTCTTTCTTTCTTTCTTCCTCCTTCCTTCCCTCCCTCCCTTCCTTTTTTTGATTTTATTTCAAGTCAAGTTAGTTAACATACAGTGTACTATTAGTTTCAAGGGCAGAATTCAGTGATTCATCAGTCACATACAACACCCAGTGCTGGTCACATCAAGTGCCCTCCTTAATACACATCACCCAATTACCCTATCCCCCCCACTCCCTTTCCCTCCAGCAACCCTCAATTTGTTCCCCATAGCTAAGTGACTCTTATGGTTTTCCTCCCTGTTTCCATCTTATTTTATTTTTCCTTCCCTTCCTCTATGTTCATCATTTTTGTTTCTTAAATTCCACATCTGAATGAAATCATATATTTATCTTTCTCTTTCTGACTTATTTCGCTTAGCATAATACCGTCTAGTTCTATCCATGTCATTGAAAATGGCAAGATTTCATTCTTTTTGATAGCTGAATAATATTCCATTGTATGTATGTATCACATCTCCTTTATCCATTCATCACTCAATGGATATCTGGGCTCTTTCCATAATTTGACTATTGTGGACATTACTGCTATAACCATTGGGGTGCATGTGCCTCTTAGGATCACTATTTTTATTTCCTTCAAATAAATAACTAGTGGTGCAATTTCTGGGTTGTAGGGTAGCTCTATTTTTAACTTTTTGAGGAATCTCCATACTGTTTTCCAGAGTGGCTACAGCAGTTCACATTCTCAAGAATAGTGTAAAAATGGTTCTCCTTTCTCTGCATCCTCACGAACATTTGTTGTTTCCTGACTTGTTAATTTTAGCCATGCTGACTGGTGCGAGGTGGTATCTCACTGTGGTTTTGTTTTGTATTTCCCTGATGCCAAGTGATGTTGAGCATTTTTTCATGTTGAGCATTTTTTTCATTTTCTGTTAGCCATTTGTATGTCCTCTTGGAGAAGTGTCTATTCATGTCTTCTGCCCATTTCTTGACTGGATTATTTGTTTTTTGGGGTCTTGAATTTGAGAAGTTATTTCTAGATTTTGGATATTAGCCCTCTATCTGAAAGTCATTTGTAAATATCTTCTCCCATTCCATAGGTTGCCTTGTAGTTTTGTTTATTGTTTCCTTCACTGTGTAGAGGCTCTTTATCTTGATGAAGTCCCAATGCTTTATTTTTGCTTCTGTTTCCCTTGTCTCTAGAGATGTGTCTAGCAAGAAGTTACTGCGACTGAGGCCAAAGAGGTTGCTGCCTATGTTCTGCTCTAGGATTTTGATGGATTCCTCAAATTGAGGTCTTCCACCCATTTTGAGTTTATTTTTGTGTATGGTGTAAGAAAGTGCTCCAATTTCATTCTTCTGCATGTAGCTGCCCAGTTTTCCCAACACATTTGTTGAAGAGACTATCCTTTTTCCATTGGATATTCTTTACTGCTTTGTCAAAGATTGGTTGACCATAGAGTTGAGGGTCCATTTCTGGGTTATCTATTCTGTTCCATTGATCTATGTGTCTGTTTTTGTGCCAGTACCATACTGTCTTGATGATTATAGCTTTGTAATATAGCTTGAAGTCCAGAATTGTGATGCCTCTTCCAGCTTTGGTTTTCTTTTTCAACATTACTTTAGCTATTTGGGGTCTTTTCTGATTCCATACAAATTGTAGGATTGTTTGTTCTAGCTCTGTGAAAACTGCTGTTGTTAATTTGATTGGGATTGCATTGGATGTGTAGATTGTTTTGGGTAGCATAGACATTTTAACACTATTTGCTCTTCCAATCCATGAGCATGGAACGTTTTCCATCTCTTTGTGTCTTCCTCAATTTCTTTCATAAGTGTTCTGTAATTTGTAAAGTGTAGATCCTTTACCTTTTTGATTAGGTTTATTCCTAAGTATCCTAAGGTTTTTGGTGCAATTGGAAATGGAATCAATTCCTTGATTTCTCTTCCTTCCATCTCATTGCTAGTGTATAGAAATGCAGCTGATTTCTGCTATTGATTTTATATCCTGCAACTTTGCTGAATTCCTGTATCAGTTCTAACAATTTTTTTGCTGGAGTCTTTTGGGTTTTCTACATACAGTATCATGGCTTCGCAAAGAGTAAAAGTGATTTCTTCTTTGACAATGAATGCCTTTTGTTTCTTCATGTTGTCTGACTGCTGAGGTTAGGACTTCCAGTACTATGCTGAACAATAGTATGGAAAGTGGACATCCCGGTTGTGTTCCTGACCTTCAGGAAAAAGCTCTGTTTTTCCCCATTGAGGATAATGTTAGCTGTGGGTCTTTTGTATATTACCTTTATGATGCTGAGGTGTGTTCCATCTATCCCTACTTTCTTGAGGGTTTTTATCAAGAAAGGGTGTTGTATTTTGTCAAATGCCTTTTCTGTATCTATTGAGAGGATCATCTGGTTCTTATCCTTTCTTTTATTAATGTGGTGTAGCACATTGAATGATTTGTGGATATTGAACCACCTTTGCAGCCCAGGAATAAATTCCACTTGGTTGTGATGAATAATCCTTTTAATGTGTTGTTGGATCCTATTGGCTACTATCTTGGTGAGAATTTTTGCATTCAGGGATATTGGTTTGTAATTCTCCTTTTTGGTGGGGTCTTTGTCTGGTTTTGTGATCTAGGTAATGCCGATCTTATAGAATGAGTTTGGAGGTTTTTCCTTCCATTTGTATTTTTTTGGAACAGTTTCATAAAAATAGGTATTAATTATTCTTTAAATGTTTGGTAGAACTCTCCTGGGAGGCCATCTGGCCCTGGACTCATTTGTTGGGAGATTTTTGATTACTGGATCAATTTCTTTGCTGGTTATGGGTCTGTTCAGGTTTTCTATTTCTTCCTGTTACAGTTTTGTTAATATATATGGCTCTAGGAATTTATATATTTCTTCCAGATTGCCTAATTTGTTGGCATACAATTTTTCATAGTATTCTATTATAATTGTTTGTATTTCTTCGGTGCTGGTTGTGATCTCTCCTCTTTCATTCATGATTTTTTCTTTATTTGGGTACTTTCTCTTTTCTTTTTGATAAGTCTGGCTAGGGTTTTATCAATTTTGTTAATTCTTTCAAAGAAATAGCTCCTAGTTTTGTTGATCTCTTCCACTGTTTTTTTTAAACTATTATTTCTGTACCATTGATTTCTTCTCTAATCTTTATTATTTCTCTTCTCCTGATGGATTTAGGTTTTATTTGGTGTTCTTTTTTCCAGCTCCTTTAGGTGTAAGTTTAGTTTGTGTTTTTTAGACTTTTCTTGTTTCTTGAGAAAGACTTGCATTGTTTTATACTTCCCTCTTAGGAACACCTTTGCTGCATCCCAAAGGTTCTGAACTGTTGTGTTTTCATTTTCATTTGTTTCCATGAATTTTTTAAAATTCTTCTTGAATTTCCTGGTTGACCCATTCATTCTTTAGAAGGATGCTATTTAATCTCCATGTATTTGTGGTAGTTCTAAATTTTTTAAATTTAATTTAATTTATTTTATTTTATTAATTAAATAATTAATTTTTTTGTGGTTGACTTCAAGGTTGATAACATTGTGGTCTGAAGGTATGGGTGGTATAATCTCAATCATTTGGTACTGGTTGTGGCCTGATTTGTGACCCAGTATTCTGAAAAATCTTCCATGTGCACTTGAAAAGAATGTGTATTCTGCTGCTTTAAGATGAAATGCTCTGAATATACCTGTGAAATTCATCTGGTCCAGTGAGTCATTCAAAGCCCTTGTCTCCTTTTTGATCTATTTTGATGATCTGTCCATGGCTGTAAGTGGGGTGTTAAAGTCCCCTATTGTATTATTTTCAATGAGTTGTTTGAGGTTTATTATTAATTAATTTATATATTTGGCTGCTCCCAGGTTAGGGTCATAAATATTTAAAATTGTTAGATCTTCTTGTTGGCTAGACCCCTTCATTACGGTATAGTGTCCTTCTTCATATCTTATCACAGTTTGGTTTAAAATCGAATTTCTGGTATAAAGACAGCTACTCCAACTTTCTTTTGATGTCCATTAGCATGATAAATGTTTCTCCACCCCCTCACTTTCAGTCTGGCAGTGTCTTTGGGTCTAAAATGAGTCTCTTGTCAGCAGCATATTGATGGATCTTGTTTTTTTTTTTTTTTTAATCCATTCTGATACCCTATGTCTTTTGATTGGAGCATTTAGTCCATGTACATTCAGAGTAATTATTGAAAGATATGAATTTAATGTCATTGTATTACCTGCAAAATCACTGTTTTTGTAGATTGTCTCTGTCCCTTTGTAGTCTTTGTTACTTTTCATCTCTCTTTCCTTTTCAAAGGGTCTCCTTTAATATTTCTTGTAGAGGTGGTTTAGTGTTCTTGAACTCCTTTAGTTTTTGTCTTGGAAACTCTTTATCTCTCCTATTCTGAATGGCAGCCTTGCTGGATAAAGTATTCTTGGCTGCATACTTTTCCAATTTAGCTTGTTGAATATATCATGCCAGTCCTTTCTGGCCTGCCAGGTCTCTGTGGACAGGTCTGCTGCTAACCTTATGTGTCTACCCTTGTAGGCTAAGGATCTTTTTTTGCCAACCTGATTTCAAAATTCTCTTTATTTTTGTATTTTTCAAGTTTCATTATGATATGTCATGGTGTTGATCTGTTTTGTCCCTTATGTTCCATAAATGAGTGAAACCATATGATAATTGTCTTTCTCTGCTTGACTTATTTTGCTTAGCATTATCTCCTCCAGTGCCGTCCATGTTGCAGCAAATGTTGAGAAATCATTCTTTTTGGTGGCTGAGTAATATTCCATTGTATATATGGACCACATCTTCTTAATCCAGTCATCTGTTGAAGGGCATCTCGGCTCCTTCCACAATTTAGCTATTGTGGAACATAAGAACTAGGAAGATTGGTAGGAGAAGAAAGGGATAAAAAAAAAGGGGGGGTAATCAGAAAGGGGAATGAAGCATGAGAGACTATGGAATCTGAGAAAAAAACTGAGGGTTTCAGAGGGAGAGGGGTTGGGGAATGGAATAGGCTGGTGATGGGTAGTAAGGAGGGCACGTATATAGCATGGTGCACTGGGTGTTATACGCAACTAATGAATCATCGAACTTTACATCAAAAACCAGGGATGTACTGTATGGTGACTAACATAATATAATAAAAAATATTATTATAATAAAAAAAAAAGATAAAAAGCTCCTGCACAGCCAAGGAAACAGTCAATAAAACTAAGAGGCAGCCCACGGAATAGGAGAAGATATTTGCAAATGACATTACAGACAAAAGACTGGTATCCAAGATCTACAAAGAACTTCTCAAACTCAATACACAAGAAACAAATAAACAAATCAAAAAATGGGCAGGAGATATGAACAGACACTTTTCCAATGACGTCATACAAATGGCCAACAGACACATGAAAAAGTATTCAAAATCATTAGCCATCAGGGAAATTCAAATCAAAACCACACTGAGATACCACCTTATGCCAGTTAGAATGACAAAAATTGACAAGGCAAGAAACAACAATTGTTGGAGAGAATGTGGAGAAAGGAGATCCCTCCTACATTGTTGGTGGGAATGCAAGCTGGTACAGCCCCTTTGGAAAACAGTGTGGAGGTCCCTTAAAAAGTTAAAAATTGAGCTACCCTATGATCCAGGCATTGCACTACCGGGTGTTTACCCCAAAGATACAGACGTAGTGAACAAAAGGGCCATATGCACCCCAATGTTCATAGCAGCATTTTATTTTATTTTTAAAATATTTAATTAATTTATTTATTTGAGAGAGAGAACATGAGAGAGAGAGAGAGAATGAAAGAGCACAAGAAGGAGAGGCAGAGGCAGAGGGAGAGGGAGAAGAAGACTCCCCACTGAGCTGGGATCCCAATGCAGGGCTTGAGCCCAGGACCCTGAGGTCATGACCTGAGCCAAAGGCAGATGCCTAACCATCTGAGACACCCAGGAGCCTATTTATTTATTTATTTATTTATTTATTTATTTATTTTCAGTTACCCAACATATAGCACATCATTAGTTTTTTATGTAATGTTCAATGATTCATTAGCTGCGTATAACACCCAGTGCTCATCATAACATGTGCCCTCCTTAATGCCTATCACCCAGTTACCCCATCCCCCAGTTATAGCATTTTTAAAATTTCAGCCTGACTAGTTTTTAGATCTTTTATTTCTGCAGCAAACATTTCTCTGGTGTCTTCTATGCTTTTTTCAAGTACAGCTAGTAGTCTTATGACTATTGTTCTTAGTTCAGATATATTGCTTCTGTTTTGAGCAAGTCCCTGACTGTAATATCTTCCTGACCTTTCCTTGGGGAGAATTCCTCCGTCTTGTCATTTTGGCTAAGTTTCTATCTTTGAGGTATTATGGAAGTTTGATATGTTTCCCACACCTCAGAGTAATGCTATGTTAAAAAGAGGTCATACACTGTCCAGGGCCTGGCACTTCAGGAAGTGTTTCTGGTGTATGCTGTGTGCGCTCTGCTGTTGTGTTTTGGCTGCTCTTTCTCACTGGTCAGTCCTCTGCAGAGTTCCTCCTTGCTTGCAGCAAAGAGTGTTTGGAGCTTTATCTACACATGCTTTGATTTGTTTGTTGAAAAAAGCCTGGAAAAGGAGGGAAGGAAGGAAGGAAGGAAGGAAGGAAGGAAGGAAGGAAAAAAGACCTGCTCTGAGAGAGAGAGAGAGAGAAAAGGAATGAAAGAAAAGAAGCAATCAAAAAAAATATGCCTGATTCCAAAGAAAAAGAAAGAAAAAAGAAAAAGAAAAGAAAAAAAGAATGCTGATCAAAAAAAAAAAGGTGGTGACAAGGGGGAAAGGAAATGATAAAACAAACTAACAATCAAAAAATTATAATCCTGATTCCATAGGAAAAAGAAGAAAGAAAAAGAATAAGGAAAAAAAAATACAGCCTGGCCCTATTTCCAGCCGAACGGAAGAGGATGCTTTGAAGCACTGTATGATCAGTAGACTTGGTACATGCAGTGTACTGCACTGGCTCAGAGTCAATCCTGGCCAGATAAAAAAGTACTTGACAAGCACAGAGGGGTGGGGTTTGATGTAAGCGTTTCCCACCTCCACTGGAGGCTGCTGTGTTGCTCTCTGAAGTCTGAGCATGTTGGTAGCAAGGGTAAAATGGTGCCACCCCATTCTCTAGTCTCTAGACAGGTTATCTCATACCCCCTGCTGTGCAGGAGGCACTGACAGAAGAGCAAGGGCCATCAGCACACCTGGCGCCCAGCTTTCCTGTGTTTATCTCTGGCTGGGATTCAAAACTCCAAATTTCCTGTGTTTCATCTTTGGCCTGCAGCTGGGTTTCAAAACTCCAGCTCTTAAAGGAGAGGGCGTCATGCAGATCCACTCCGTCTTCCAGATTAGAGCCTCACTGCACTCTGGCTACTGCCCTTTGTCCCAGAAAAACCGTCCCACAACTGTGAAGTGTATCTATGTTGTGGCACCACAGAAAGCAGTGACCAGGTTATCCACCCTCTGCCAGTGCCTTTGTCCCCTGCCAATGAAAGTCTGTTTGCTGGTGCCTGCAAGGTCGTTTGCTCTTGGAGAGGCATATACCCTCTTCCAAATGTACTCCAGGAAGAAGAATGATCTCTCCCAATGTGACCCAGGAGATCCCTATACCACTTTGCATGCTCCTGGGCCAGATCCCTCCTTCTCCCTAGGAGCACAGGCTACAGCTCTGCTCTGGCAAAAGTTGCACATTTCCAAAACCTCAAAGTTTGAGCTACACTCACTGTTTGCAAAAAACCTGGTACACTTAGTCCCGTCTCCCCAGTCCATGCTCCAAGAGGTTTTCTTGTGGGAACTCAATGCTGTACTCTCTCAACCCCTCCCTCTTTGTGTCCCTTTTCTCTCCCCACAAAAGGGTTCCCTCCCTTCTGAAGCACTGCAGTTTTTCTCTCTCTCAATTCACTTTCTTGAGACTTGCACCTGCCACACTGTCTCCCTCCAACCATGGAGATTCTTCTTCCAATCCAAAGATTGATTTCCTGGGTGTTCCGAGTGATCTGAACTCAATACAACTGTGTTCAAGGGAAGAGGAAAGCCCAGGGTCCCCCTACTTCTCCCCCATCTTAATTCCTTTCCCAGAAGCCATTCTTTTTTTTATTTAAATTTAATTTTTCAATTTCTATTTTTTTTCTCCTTCCTTCCTTCCTTCCTTCCTTCCTTCCTTCCTTCCTTCCTTCCTTCCTTTCATGTTCAGTCAGGCAACATATAGCACATCATTAACCAGAGGCCATTCTTAATCCCAGTGATATGAGATCTGTGCTGCTGTGGGGCTGCACTCTGGGTGTAACAAGTGTCCCTGGTCAGTGTGGCTCAAGTTGCTCCAGAACTTGTCAGCAAAGTGCTTCTTCTCAGTCCCACCCTTGAATCCCGGCTTTAGTGTCTTGTCTCTGTATCTTGATGTCTCTATTCTTTTCTTTCCCCAGATGAGTTTCTTAACCTAGAAACTGCTCATCTTAGGGCTCACCCTTTCCTTCTCAGAACAGAGTCCTCAATGTACCAAACTCACAGAAGAAAACACCTGAACCCATGGCCCAGAGCATGAGGGGACTGCAATGAGCTGTGTTCTGAGCATGCCTTAGTAGCCCTGACATCCTGAGAAATCAGGGTTCACACACGGAGGAGAAATTTACCTGGTTGGCCTAAAGGGAGGATTTTATGACCTAATAACCTGTGTTTTAGCTCTGGAGCAGGAAGCGCTTTGTCTGAGGCCCACATCCAGGACAAGCCTCCTAGGATAGACGTAATAGTAATAAATGAGCAAACAAAGAAACAAACAAGGATCAGGGCTTCTCCATGCCAATTTATGACTGATGGATGTGAAAGTAGAAGATGAGATGAGCAAGCCTGGAAGAAGATATTTACTCCTGGAATTTCATTTCAGTTTTCTTATTATAGGATTTAAGATACACAGATTTGCATTAACAATAATCCTTGGTTTTTAATATACACTCATCATCGGTCCATGTAAGGTCCTCTTAATGAATTTGTCTATCTGCTTATCAATGTATCTATCTATCTATCTATCTATCTATCTATCTATCTATCATCTATCTATCTATCATCTATCTATCTATCATCTATCTATCATCTATCATCTATCTATCATCTATCATCTATCTATCTATCATCTATCTATCATCTATCTATCTATCATCTATCATCTATCTATCATCTATCTATCTATTATCTATCTATCTATCTATCTATCATCTATCTATCTATCTATCTATCTATCATCTATCTATCTATCTATCTATCTATCTATCTATCATCTATCATCTATCTATCATCTATCTATCTATCATCTATCTATCTATCTATCTATCTATCTATCATCATCTATCTATCTATCTATCTATCTATCTATCTATCATCTATCATCTATCTATCATCTATCTATCTATTATCTATCTATCTATCTATCTATCTATCTATCTATCTATCTATCATCTATCTATCTATCTATCATCTATCATCTATCTATCTATCTATCTATCATCTATCATCTATCTATCTATCTATCTATCTATCTATCATCTATCTATCTATCATCTATCTATCTATCTATCATCTATCTATCATCTATCATCTATCTATCTATCTATCTATCTATCTATCTATCTATCTATCATCTATCATCTATCTATCTATCTATCTATCTATCTATCTATCTATCTATCATCTATCTATCTATCATCATTTAAATTTATCCGTCATCTATCTATGTATCTATCTATTCTATCATCATTTAAATTTAAAATGTCTACACATGTGAAAACAAGAACAAGAACTTCTGATGGTCATGTACGTACTTCATTCTTCCTTATCCCATACGTCTGTCTGTCCCAGCTGATGTAAACACCATCCTGAACCTTGTATCTACCATTCTTTGCTTCCCTTCTGAGATATTTTAAAAATATACGGACATGTATTCCAGCAAAATATTAATTTTTTTCTCTGTTTTAAGTCAGATTTTTTGAGGTATTTATTTTACATAGAGAAAAAAATCACCCATTCAAGTATGCAATTCTATGAGATAACATATATAGCCATGTAGACAGAGAATAGCCCCATTACCCCAAAATATTCCCTCATGACCCTATATAGTCAACCTCTTCTCCATAACAGTCCTTGGCAACTACTGGTCTACTTTCAGTCCTTATAATTTTGCCTTTTCAGGAATGTCATATAATTGCAATTACATGATATGTAGTATTTAAAGTCTGGCTTCTTTCCCCTAGAATAATGCATTTGAAATTCATCCTTGTCTCATGTAGTAGTTCTCTGTTCCTTTTTCATAGCTAAGTAGCTTTCCATTGTGTAAACGCATCTTATTTTTTAATCTATTTTCCATTTGAAGAACACCGGGGTTGTTACCAGTTCAGGGCAATTATTAATATTAAGCCACCATACATAATGACTTACAAGTTTTTCTCTGAATGTAAAATTTATTTCTCTTGGCTAAATATCTAAGAATAGGGATTCTGGGGGCAAATAGTAAGGTATGTTTCATTTTTTAAGAAACTGGCAAACATTTTTCCAAAGCGGTTGTACAGGGGCACCTGGGTGGCTCAATTGGTTAAGCGTCTGCCTTCAGCTCAGGTCATGATCCCAGGGTTCTGGGGTTGATCCCCGCATCGGGCTCCCTGGTCAGTGGGGAGTCTGCTTCTTCCTCTCCCTCTGCCCCTCTCCTTGCCTGTGTGCACTCTCTCTCTCTTTCTGTCAAATAAATAAATGAAATCTTAAAACAAACAAACAAAGCAATTGTACAATTTTGCACTCCCACCAGCAAAGATCAGGGGAACTAAGTGCACCACATCCTTGATAATACTTAGTATTATCAGTTATTATTATTATTTTTTATGTTAGCCATTCTAATGCATACAGAGTGGTATCTCATTTTGCTTTTACTTTGCATTTACCAAATGACTGATGGTGTTGAGAGTCTTGTCATGGGCTTATTTGCCATCCATATACCATCTTTGTTGGAATGTCTGTTCAAATCTTTCACCCATTTTTAAAATTTTTGCCCATTTGTCTATTTTATTATTATTGATTTTTGAGCATTTAAAAATATATTCTGGACATAAGTCCTTCATCAGATATGTATTTTGCAAATATCTTCTCTAAGTTGGTGAATTTTCTGTGCATTTTTTTAACAGTGTCTTTTGAAAGGCAGGAGTTGTTTTTGTTCTTATTGGTTTTTTTAATCTAAAGAAAGCTTTATTTCTAAGGCCCTTCTAGTTTTCTTTTTTAAATTCTTATTCAAATTCAAATTAGTTAAGATACAGTGTAATATCAGTGTCACGTGTACAATGTAGTGACTGAACACTTCCACATATGTTTACAGCAGCGTTATCTACAGTAACCAATCTACGGAAGCAGCCCAAGTGTCTGTGGACTGATGAATGGATAAGATGTGGGACATATATACAATGGAATATTACTCAGCCATAGAGAAAAATTAAAAGTAGGAGTTTTAGTTTTGATGAAGTCCAATTTATGAAAATTTTCTTTTTGAATCACCCCTTTTTTGCCATTTCTAAAAATCTTTTGTATAACTCAAGTCACAAAGATATTCTCTTATGCTTCACTCTAGAAGTTTTATAGTGTTTTGTTTTACCTTTCAATCTGTGATCAATGTTAATTTTTATATATAATAATTTTTACATATAATAAGAGATATAATTTATTTTTAATACAGATGTCCAGCTGTTTCAGAACCATTTGTTGAAATAACTGTCATTCCATTCAGTTGCCTCTGTACTGATGAAGGAAATTTTCAACTTTCAATGTTTGTGGACCCTGGTCCTGGGCTCCCAGGGAAGCTGTACTTTTACCAAGGTCAGAATGACTTCAACAAACTTCAAAGCATGGGCTCTATTTCTGCCCTGAGCACACATTTATGTCTGCTTTATTAGCAAATAACCAAAAAGAAACATTTCAAACTAAAGATAAGAGTAAAAATCTCCTTCAGTTCTGTTCCCATACCCTGAAGCCTGCAACCTTGCACATACTAAAAGCATAAGATAAAGTTTGTGATTTTCTGAAATATCCTTCATCAGGATGATTTGTAACTCTTGATGTAACAAAAACATATATAACCTTGTATTAAACATTTCTTCTCTAGAGCACTCTCTTCTTAGTGAATATTGTGTATCCCAGGCAGCTGTCTTCACCTGGTTTTGAATAAAACTCCCTCCTCCTCCTCTTCTTTCTTTTTTCTTTTCTTTTCTTTCTTCTTTCTTTTTCTTTTTCTTTCTTTCTTTCTTTCTTTCTTTCTTTCTTTCTTTCTTTCTTCTTTTTTTTTCTTTTCTTTTCTTTTCTTTTCTTTTCTTTTCTTTCTTTTCTTTTCTTTTTTTTCTTCTTCTTCTTCTTCTTCCTCTTCCTCTTCTTCTTCCTCTTCTTTCTCCCTTCTCCTTTCTTCTTTCTCCTTCTTCTCCTCCTCCTCCTTCTCTCTTCTTTCTTCTTCTTCTTTAAGAAATTCTAAATGCTGAAAATAATGTCAGCATGTATTCTGTCTATTTTTGGACCCTGTGTTCTCATTCACGGCTCTACCTTTGCCTTATTCCCAATCTTAGGAGGAAAACATTCATTCTCTCAAGTATTGGTATTAGCTATAGAGCTTTTAATAGATGCCTTTTATTAGGTTGAGGGTGCTCCCCTCTGTTCCTTGTTTTCTGAGAGTACTTTTTTTTAAATCATGAATTGATAATGGATTTTTCAAGTGTTTTTCTGCATCTATTGAGATGATTATATGTTTTTATTTTCCCTTTAGTCTGATGTGAATATAATAGTGTCTCAACTATTCCAAGACTCTCCTTAGAATTGCTGGCCTGTCTAAATTTATTTTACATTTACAAAAGAGGCATAATTTTACAAGTTATGAGTGTCTTAAGTAATGTGTAACCTAAATATAAGCTGATTTTTTTCAGCCTGTGAGTTCAAGATGACATCGCAATAAATTTATTTGCCCAAATCACAGTAGCTGGAAATGATGAACTATCTAAATAGTCACAAAGTGGCTCCACATAATTTCTTGGCATCTCCAGTGGGATGTGTCACGTGGTTATAGAGGCACCTATGTCACCACACAGCTCTCATCACCACACAGTGCACCTGGCTTCTCCTGTCCTGACCCTGCCCACATCCTCAATGCTCACCCCACTCAGAGGAGTTAATGAGCCTCCCCTCCTCACTATTCTGCTAGGAAAAGCATCCTCCATTCTAACATTTTTCATAAAATTCCTAGCTTTCTACTTTTACATGATGATGCTAATGGTAGGCCTTCTTCTATAATGTCTTAATATATGTGGAGTACATCTGGGACTCTTCTGGGAATCTCTTTAGGGGTTGAGAGTATTTAAGTGCTGTGGTTTCCTATTTAGGGTTGGGGCTTGCATTGAAATTCTCATACCAAGAAAAATCACAAGCTGGCATCTTGTTAAAGGAATCCACATGGAATGTTTTCAGTGGTTGTGAGGAGATACTTTACATCCCATAAATGCTAGACACCATCTAAATTGGTATATGGATGAAAATCCAGGATCAAATATCCTCAGATTAGAAGACTGGGTGGTATTTTCATATTATATTCCATCACCCCATTTTTCTGAGAGATGCTGAGACACTTGTCCTAGAGAGGCTTCACACAGTCCTGTCTTCTCATGGTCCTGTCCCTGGGATGAGGGAGAAGAGTTTTGTGTTTCCTTCATTTCTTATTCTTGATGAACTGAGGTTACCTCCTCTGAGTACAGTCAAGAGAAGATGCATCAGAAATAAGCAGGGTTCCCTCTGATAGTTCAAAGCCACAGAATGCCAGGCTCCTGAAGCTGTGTTGCTCACAGCACTGACCGTCAGGGAGCTGACCACCTGGCCAGGGAGGAGCCACCCAGCCATGCTCACAGCTATGTTTCTGCTATCAAGGACATGTGTTTGGTCTGCAGACCTGTGGAGCAGCTGCCCTGGGAGACGTGTGAAGGCCTTTGAAGAGGGAGCTCCTCGTTAACATGGATCTCAAATCAGTAAGAAAGAGCTCCAGAACTAAAACAACTCCTTCTCTAAGACAAGAAAAACCAGGGATGGACCTGGAGGAAGCCACACAGAAGTCCTTGCATTTCCAGGGAGAGGTGGAAATCTCTCTGCTCAGAGCCACCCAGAAACTTTGGAAGTTCTCCAACCCACTGAGACAGATGTGACTCTTCAGCTGTTGTTGCTTAATGACTCAAGATTAAAACCAGGTAGACCAAAAGAGCCTTTGTACTTGCTTCTGTTGAACCAGAGGCCAAAGGAAAATTATCCATTTTTGCAGAGATCTGAACCCTTAGACTGTATTAAGCCTTCCTCTTACACAACCACAGCACCTGCAATTTCTCTTTAATGGACACTACAGCTGTAATTCACCATCTGTCTTCCTCCTCTCTGCTAGATTGTCGGCCCTGTGAAGGCAGGCTGTTCTCTCTCCTCTGTCTGTATCCCCGGTACTGTGCAAGGTGCCTGACCCACGGCTGATGCTCCTTCAAAGTGTGTTAAATGTAGGAACTGGGGGAATTCATGACCGAATGAGAAGAAATTCAGAAGGAAGGGCTAGCAGTAGGAGATCAGGTCTGTGGGGGAAAAGACAACGGGTGATGTCCATCTCCCAGTCACACCCCAAAGTCAGGTTGGACATTTAGAGGGGCTCCAAGTGTGATGTTAGCACCACTTCCATTAGGCTGATTTGTCTATCTTATCACCCAAACCAGGACACCACTGAGTAGTTACACTGGGACACCAGTTTTAAGCTAGGATTTCCCAGGTGCCCCAGTACAGAAAGTAGCCTTATTTTTGTGGTAATATCTGAGGCGTGCCCCACCCAGCGAAACTGATGGAAGTGGATATGAGTTTCATGCTGTTCTCTTGCCCTACATCCTCGCCATGCAGTCCACATGAAAAATTGTGTCTCTTTTTCCTCCCTAAAGTTTTGTCCTTTCTAATCCAGTATCTAGTTGTGGGGTTCCCATGGTGTGAAGGAAGTGGCTGCCAAACTGAATTGAGGCTGAGGTTGCGAGCATGGCCTCAGGGGGTCCAGAGTCTCTTCTGGAGACAAGAAAATGTCAGGAGGTTGCAGTTCTCCCCCCAGCTGTCTCCACCTCCATCCCAAAGGCCCACCACCTACCAGTGCTTCCTCCATGGGGGTTTGAAACATCTCATGGGATCCCTATTCTTCAGTGAGGGCAAGTTTTACAATGCAGTGAGAAAAACAAAATCTAAAGGCAAATAGATGGTCCTATAGGTTTTAATGGTTACAAATGAATAAGACGCATTCCCTATAAAGAAGAATACATTCAAAATATCATTTAATTAACTCTGTGTACTGTTTTTTACGAGTTAACAATAGGCCATGAACATTTTTTCTGTAAAAATATAAATCCATGATATAATATATTTTAATAGCAAAAATTATTCAAATCATATATGATTACAAGTTTACATAGTCCTAATCACTTCTCCTTGACAAATAGTTTGAGTTTAGCTGACTTCACTAAAAAAAAAAAAAGTACACATTTTCAGCTCTGAGCAATTTATTTATTTGTCCATCAACACCTAACTTTGCTCTGCTCCCTTTATTCATGAAATTGCATGCTGCCTTTTGGGTGCCACGGGTCATCTGAGGGGCTCACTCTCCGAAGATAGGGCTCTAACACCCGTCCCCTACCCTTGCCCATATCTAATTGCCAGGAGCTCAGGAAGTAATGGTGGATTACATCTGAAGGTCTTGGTCACAGGGGCAGCCTGGAGATACTGTGCAGATTAAATTACACTTATCACTTGGAATTTGTGTTATGATTTATTCATTTGTCTATGTGTCTGTCTTGGTAGACTTCTGAATACAAGAATATAATCCTTTCATATCCATAACTGTTCCCAGTGGGGTGAGAGAGAATCTACACTAAGGCATGTGAGCAGAGGAAGGAAGCAAGGAAGGAAGGGAGGAAGGCAGTAAGGAAAGAAGGAAGGCAGGCAGGCAGGTAAGCAGGCATGCAGGAAGGAAGGGTGTTAGGCTCCCGGTAGGTCCCAAAGGGATGTTTGTGGACAGTCGTCATACTTCTTGGTTGAAACTCTTCCATTGGACATTATGCAAGTGCCCAGAAAAAAAGGTTGAATGTCTAGTCCTGGGAGTGTGCCAGGCTGCCACCTCCCCTGGTTGTGAAAACAGCAGCATGCTCCAGGCCTGCATCACAACACCCTCCCCCCACCCCTGCACAGAATAAAAGGGCTCCTGCCCTGGGCTCCTCATCCACAGCCTCCTCAGGAACAGCCTTGTCCTGCCTCCTCAGTATTCCGTGAGTATCCCCTCGGCTGAGAGCCTTGGGAAGACAAGCCCAGATCTGCACAGAACTGGCAGGAAGGGGCCCAGACAGTGGGCAGCGGTGGTGAAGGGGCATTATGGTGAGGAAAGAGTCACTGAGGCACCTGTCAGGGGGCTGTGAACTCCCAAAGCCACAGGTCTTCAGGATTCCTTCCATTCTTGTTCTGAGTATGTTGTCAGGGGTGCCCACAGATCCATCTGGCATCCAAGGGCACGTGTCCCCTCTGTGTCCCCATTCCTGTCCCACAGAGCATGGCTTAGAAAGCAGCTTGGTCATGGAGACAAGTGTTTGACAAAACCCACAGGGAGGGGACTTTTGCCTGAAGCTTCTGTGCTCATAATGTTTCTTTTATTTGTTGAAGGTCAAGTCCTGCAGAGATGTCCTGCCAGCAGAGCCAGCAGCAGTGCCAGCCCCCTCCCAAGTGCCCCTCATCGCCCAAGTGCCCCCCAAAGAGTCCAGCACAGTGCTCCCCCCCAGCCCCTGCTGGCTGTGCTCCTGGCTCCGGGGGTGGCTGTAGCCCCAGCTCTGGGGGCGGCTGCTTCCTGAGCCACCACAGGCACCACGGATCCCACAGATGCCGGCTCCGCAGCTCTGACACCTGTGACAGTGGCAGTGGGCAGCAGTCTGGGGGCTCTGGGTGTGGTCATGGCTCCAGGGGCTGTTGCTGATCTGGGATCCTGATGCTGAGACAAGTCATCTTAGAGGAAATAAGAATCCATGGAGCATGAGAGACTGCGGAATCTGAGAAACAAACTGAGGGCTTCGTAGGGGAAGGGGTGGGGGAATGGGATAGGCTGGTGATGGGTGGTAGGGAGGGCTCATATTGCATGGTGCACTGGGTGTTATATGCAACTAATGAATCATGGAACTTTACATCAAAAACCAGGGATGTACTGTATGGTGACTAACGTGATATAATTAGAAAATATTATTATAAAAAAAATCCATGGGGACCGGAAAAAGCCACCTGACACGCAGCCTTTCTAGGATCCCCTAGTCTTGCTTGCCCAGGCTGAGAGGGTCCAAGCTCTCTCCAGAAGGCTCTCTCCACCTGGTCGAGGATCACACAGTCTCTGCTCCACTGCACCTGCCACTGATTGTCAGAGCTTGTGCCTGACCCCGTGAAAAAATAAATCTTCTGTCCCTCGTTACCTTGGGTGGTTCATGTGTCATTTCACTCTGCCCCTCCACAGTGGCCTGCTGTGTGTCCTTCTGTCTGCTCCTCAGGCCCACCATTGCCGTACAGAGGGTGGTGAATCATAGCCCTAGACTAGAAAAAATAGAGGGCTACGTGTGTTTTTATGCTGTACTATGGTGCACTGGGTGAGAAATAGGCAGATAGGCAGTTCTCAACCAGGGGGAGTCTGTCCTTCCACAGGGCATTTATCAGTATTGAGAGACATTTTTAGTTGTTTCTAGATACTGAGGTGGCAAGGTCTCGTACTACTGGCATCCAGTGAGGGCAGGACAGGGATGCAGGTGCACAAGCCACAAAGCACCGCGCAGTTCCCCCGTACCATTCATGGGGAATTATCCGGATCAAAATGCCAAGGTTGCAGATCATCAGAGTAGGATAAAGGGGAATGAAAAGGAAGGAATGGCCTCAAGATAGATAACTTCATCTGTTCAGTAAAAATCCCAGAGAGAGCTTGGGCAGGGGCAAGCAGAGGAGGAAGTGAGAATTAGAATTAAATCTAAGAAGTTATGGTTTAGAGGGAAAGATGGAGCTGAAAGTTTAGGAAGCGTGATAATGTGAAGAGGGTGGATTAGGAGACAGGAAAGGGGGAAAGGGAGGTGAGAAGTGTTTCTAGGAGAATAGATTGGCATAATTATAAGATGAAAAACTTAACAGTGCTTGTCATATGCTTGGAACCCCTAAATTACTTACATGAACTCATTTAATATTCTTTTTAAAAATAATTTATTTATTCATGAGAGAGAGAGAGAGAGAGAGAGGCAGGCAGAGGGAGATCAGGACCCGAACCAAAGGCAGACAGTTAACTGACTATGCCACCCAGGCGCCGCTCATTTAATATTCTGAACAACCCATAAAGTAGGTGCTCTTTAGAATCAGATCTTACAAACGGGGAAGCTAAAGATCCAAACAGTTTTGTACCAGGACTGAGGCCACAGAGCGAGTAGGTGGTGCAGCTGTCCGGCTGCTGAGGCCATGCTCAGGGGACTTGCCACTTGGTCTCCCCACCAGCTCCCCACCCTTGACTTTTCAAGGGATCTTTCACACAATGACTTTTTTTCACTTAGCATTTATTTTGGCCTGTTTGAGTTTTGTTTTTATTTTTGTTTTATTTATTTATTTTTTAGATCTGCAGAGCTAAGAACCCAGCCATGTGTTATAATTTCAGTAAAACTTAATTACTTTCCCATACTTGGGACCTATAATATGAAATTCAATTGCCCCTATGTTGGGATCATCTGCTTAGAGATAAGTCTCACTTTGCCTACCGGACTGTTGAAATATTGGTGTAAACAGTGTTCCATCCAAGCTATTCAAATGGTCCTTAGAATAAGCCAAAGGGACATCATAGAACCTGAACTAAATTCAAATTGAAATCTTGGGAGAAACCAGTGCAGGGCAGGATATACCAAGCAAACAATAATACTCTGTAGCACTTTGGGAGTACATCAAATTAATAAAAAAGATTCTTTTGTCCTTAGAAAATATCAAACTAGCTGTTTATTTTCACTTTAACTTTCGAAGACTCAGAATTTCTAAAATCCTTGGGATTTAATTTTAAAAAAGGCTCCCAAAAAGTTTGCTATGAGACATCTCTGAGTATATATGATCCACTCTCCAGCTCAACATAACTTTCTAAGGTAGGAACCATAGCTGTCATGTGTGGATCTATCACCATGAAGGTCCCTCAAAACCTGAGAAATTTCTGGGTACTGCTCCTCCATGGGACCAAAATAGTATGGAATCATGGTGAAAATTTGCCTCAAAAAATATTCAGGATGAACAGGCCTGACTGAGAAATCAGAGTCACAGGACAGAAAGTTGGTAGACAGAATCACAAAACTCACAGTTCTGGACAGAACTGCCACACTTGTTCAGGAGCCGAGTGAGGACAACTGCATGGAGAGTGGTTGGAAGCTGTAGGCTGCATTCCTAACAGCACACCAGCTATCAGAGAAAAAAGACTCAGCCTGCGGAGAAACAAAGCCTGACATCATACTGTGGAATGAGGCTTGGAGGCTCAGAAGCACCTGTTGGTTTCAAGCTCTCAATGCAAAGTGTCTAAGAATTCCTACAGTCAAGAAGTCCGCTCAGGAGGGGGAAGAAACAGGAGTTGGACAAACCCATAAAGTTTGAACCTGTAATACCAGGACAAAGAAAGTCAGAAGTTACGCAGTTTATGATGCTGCCCCTAAAAGGGAATCCCGGCAGTTGAGAGTTCAGTAGGTGGAGAGATGCCCTAGTGCTCATCAGAGACTACTCCCAAAAACCCAGTCCAGGACTCGACAGTCAATAACCAATTGATTCCAATATCCTAGGGGCACACTGTGATTGTTTGCAAGAATTTTCTAGTCCTAGATTTTTCCTCAGTGCTCATAATAATGTGAGGGTTATAATACAACATGAATTATATGTGTACATATGCAAAGAAAAAGCCTGACAACTACTGGAGGCAGGAAGTGGGTAATTTTTGTTCATGTTTTTGTTCATCTATAGTTTGTTTTCCACAATAGGTGTGTGTTACTTGTATAATAAAAAAGTTATTAGAATAAAAAATCAATTGATTAAAAAAAATTTTATTGGGCATCTAATGTGTGCAAATACCGCTGTAGTTCCCAAGATACAATGGAGAACAAGAAAGACAGTCCTCTTATTTGTTTGCAATGCGGTAGAGTAAGGCACAAACATCCCTCTATCTAGCTGGCTTCCCATACTTTTGGATTGGGGAGGCAGTGGTGTACGTTTAGTTAACACAATGAAGAAATCCAACCTGGGAAAAATATTGAGGCTTAAACATACTGGCTTTGCTAGTGGCAAAAAGTTCATATGGTGACTTCTTGCTTTCATATCACAGGCAATTGTCAAGTAAGAGCAAGGGGTGGATTGCTCACGGTGGTGGGGAGCCTGAGAGTGCACATGGAGGCCACAGTCCTCATACCTTTCCTGATTTCCCTCCCTCACACCTTCCAAAGTCCCAGTTAAAAACCATGTTCGCACCAGTACCGTGAAGGTACCCTGATTTTCTCCCTGTTATATCATATTTAAGCATCTCAAAGTGGATGGCCACAACCACAGGTCCTCCTGTGGCAGAATAAACAGGCACATTTACTATTAATAGTATTTTATCAAAACTATCATTTTTAATTATAACTATGTTATAAAAGATCTATTCTTAAGCATAATTATATCTCAGAAGGAAATACATCTTTAGTGTTATAATAAAATGGATAAGACAATTCTACACAGCTGATTTAAATGCAATTTCTACAAACATTAGTCAATCACATCAGTTGCATCATGTCAAGTGTACAGAATAATGCTACCACATCTATTAGCTGTTATTCACCTTCTACCAATTATAACTCACCTTTCAGCTAAATTCTCCATGACTAATCTAGTCTAAATGACTCACTTCTTCTTCTGAACTACTCCTAAAACCTGAAACTCAGAAACACAGAGTGAGTGATTTATTGACACATCATTCATTAGATGTAGGTTATTTTCTTGTATCTCTGACTTCAAATCTAAAAATCTATGATCCATTGTGCTTTGATAATGTCGTAGCCTTTTCTCTCCCTAAACACCTCCCCCTTAAGATAGATATCACCTAAAAAGACAAGGAAACATAGACAAGAGTATCTAACACTATAACCAGTGCTCTTAATAAACATAACGTTCTAGGCCCTTCTATCAGCCACAACTGCCCTCAATCATCAGCTTTACTACCTCTCTCTTTGTGGGGACCTCTCTGACTCCTGGGTTTCACAAATTCCTCCCAGTGGCCCCACCTGAACCAGGTGGGGATGGAGCTGAGGCAAGCCCAACAGAAGATGACTTGCATTTGAGAAGAACAGAGAAACATCCCAGTGATAGTTTCTGAGTGCTTTGAATTTGGAACTTGCCAAAATAGCTTTGGGGTTACTTTTCAACTGTTGCCCCAAACAACTCAAGATTTCACCCATTTGGCCAAAACAGGCACCTGTCCTTGTTTCTGGAGAATCACAAAATATGTAAAATAAATGTTCATTTCTGCAAGAGGTTTGAACACTTGTTTGTCCTTCATGTTAGGCTGTAAGCTCCCTGAGGGCAAGAGATGGGGTCTCCCTTGCTCCTTACTGTATTCTTAGTACTGTCCATGGGGCCTGGTCCAAAGTTGATCATCCACAAAAAACTTTTTGAATAAAGATATATGGAAATAGATGACCTAAGGTCATTACAGTGAGCAATGCCCTCCCCCTAATCTGGCATTTTCCCAGGCCCAACACCACTGCCAAAACAGAACATAGAATGGGCCATGTTATCACTTCACTACTTCAGTCTTTAGCCTTACCACCCAGTATGGCAGGAGGATATTTGTATTATTCCTCCTTGTGAGCGCATTTTCCTGAACAATATCCACTGGTAGGACCCAACGGTGTTAGTGAAATAGCCACCGAGTCTGAAATGAACCCGTCACTCAGCCCTCTTTCCCATTTACCATCATGAGGTGCCAAGTCCTCTGTCCCAGGGTAACTCATTCTCCCACAGATATTTTTAATAAAAGAACTTTAAGAATCTCTGTGTTTCAAAAAGGATGATTTGAAAAGTGGAGCAAAAAAAAAATAGGAAGAAATTAAATCTCCATATAAATGTATGTTTTAATATTCATAGAAGAATTGACTCATTTGCAATAAAATCATTTTATTTAAAATGTCATAAATGAACATGCTTATTGCTTTATAACCTGCTATAATCGATTATAAATAGGTCATGAACATTTTTTCATGTCATAAAATAACAATTTAATAGAAAAATATGTATTTTAAGTAGGATTATTAAATTTTTGGTTATGTTCTTGACAGTTATTTTTCTTTGAAAATGTAGCAAATGTAGTAGAACAAATGGTAAATTTGAATGAGAAAAGTCTTCAGTTTACATAAATAGATCAAACTCAAACTTCATATACTGTAAGGTCTATGAAAGCTTTCTACTCATCAAAACTCAACTCAGGCCTATGACTCTCTTTCCCAGGAACCGCAGCTTGGTTCCTGGGGGCTATGAGAATTCTCAGAGACCCCAGTCAGCCCATATAGGGTCTTAGCTCTATCCTTCCATTGTTGTACCTCCTCATCTCATTCCAGAGGCTGGGGGACAGTAAGTGATTACATCTGCATGTGTTAGATGTGCTGACACCAAAGACCATGACCTCAGCCTGAAGATGTTATGCACAGTTGCATTGCAGCATTTAGCAGTGATATTTGACTCCATATTTACACATGTATATGTATCGGTATTTCTATTACTCTTCCTGACAGATGATGAGCTACCCAAGAACAGAAAAGTGTCATATTCATCCACATATGCCTAGTTTTTGGCAAAGTCCTTGAGCAGAGTCTGCTTTAAGAAATGTGAACTGGGAAGCCTGGGTGGCTTAGATGGATAAACATCTGCCTTTGGCTCAGGTCATGATCTCCAGGTCTTGGGATGGAGCCCCAAGTCAGGCTCCCAGCTCAGGTGGAGTCTGCTTCTCCCTCTCCCTCTCCTTCTGCCTCTCCCTCTCCTTTGCTCTCTCTGTCTCTCTCCCTCTCAAATGAATAAATAAAATCTTAAAAAAAAAGAATGAATGAGGCAAGGCAGGTGACATGGCGATTCCCTGTAGCCTGAGTGAGATGAAGGTAGACAGCATGCAAACTTCCTGTTTCCCTCTCGTCAGATGTCCTGCTAAGTCACAGGAAGGTGATGAATGGAAGGACAGTCCTGGGAGAATGCCAGACTGTCACCTCCCCTGGTTGTGAAAACAGCAGCATGCTCCAGGCCTGCATCACAACACCCTCCCCCCACCCCTGCACAGGATAAAAGGGCTCCTGCCCTGAGCTCCTCATCCACAGCCTCCTCAGGAACAGCCTTGTCCTGCCTCCTCAGTATTCCGTGAGTATCCCCTCGGCTGAGAGCCTTGGGAAGACAAGCCCAGATCTGCACAGAACCGGCAGGAAGGGGCCCAGACAGTGGGCAGCGGTGGTGAAGGGGCATTATGGTGAGGAAAGAGTCACTGAGGCACCTGTCAGGGGACTGTGAACTCCCAAAGCCACAGGTCTTCAGGATTCCTTCCATTCTTGTTCTGAGTATGTTGTCGGGGTGCCCACAGATCCATCTGGCATCCAAGGGCATGTGTCCCCTCTGCGTCCCCATTCCTGTCCCACAGAGCGTGGCTTAGAAAGCAGCTTGGTCATGGAGACAAGTGTTTGACAAAACCCACAGGGAGGGGACTTTTGCCTGAAGCTTCTGTGCTCATAATGTTTCTTTTATTTGTTGAAGGTCAAAGTCCTGCAGAGATGTCCTGCCAGCAGAGCCAGCAGCAGTGCCAGCCCCCTCCCAAGTGCCCCTCATCGCCCAAGTGCCCCCCAAAGAGTCCAGCACAGTGCTCCCCCCCAGCCCCTGCTGGCTGTGCTCCTGGCTCCGGGGGTGGCTGTAGCCCCAGCTCTGGGGGCGGCTGCTTCCTGAGCCACCACAGGCACCACGGATCCCACAGATGCCGGCTCCGCAGCTCTGACACCTGTGACAGTGGCAGTGGGCAGCAGTCTGGGGGCTCTGGGTGTGGTCATGGCTCCAGGGGCTGTTGCTGATCTGGGATCCTGTTGCTGAGAGAAATGATTTGAGAGGAAATGGAAATCTAAAATGCCTGGAAAAACCCCGTGTAATGCAGTCTTCCCTACATCCCCTTATCTCCCTTTCCTGGCTGAGCAGCTGAAATGCTCCTGGATGTGGGGGAGAGGGTGAGCTCTCTGCAGATGGCTCTGTTTTTGTGTCTTTTCCAGAAGCCCACAGTCTCCCCCTTCTCTGTGCCTCACAATATTACTACCTGTGTCTGACCGGGTAGAAAAATAAAGCTTCTTGTCACATCAACTGCTTCTCCTTTGACTGCGCCACTCAAGGGTACTCAGTGAGTCCCCTCCCTGAATTCCTGTGCGCCCAGCATGCCAGCACCAAGACTAATCCTGGTGTGGGACTAGGACATTAAGGTGTCATGTTTCTCACACAGAGTGGCCCTGGAAACTTCAGGGTGGGGGTGTGGAGAGGGGCTGCTAGCTAAGACCTGACGCTTCTTGTGTGATATGGTGGAGAGGGACCATCTGACGCTGGAATCCCCATCTCCATTGAGGGTGGTATAGAGGATCAGAAATTGAAAAAATGAGACCAAAGAGGAGGCAGAAAGGAAGGTCTGAGGGAGGAAGATCAAGTTAAGCTACAAATGATGAGTTTGAGAGAGAGAGAGACAGGTGAGCTGCAAAATTAATAAATTCCAAAAATTTATTTTGGAGTTGAAGTTTTTACCTGAGAGAATGCCTGGGGTGTTCAGCATGTGAAGGGCTCTAAGCTCTGACAAAACAGAAAAAAGATAACATGGGAAATGTCCCAGAGGGTTACAGATTAGACACCTGTTAATTTCTTTCAAGAGATCTCAGGTAAACTGGAACTGATTTTCATTATTTTTTAGCTGTTGAATGCTACTTTTCAATGTCAACAACATCAAAGAGACATAGCCATACAGTTACAGGGGGTCCCAAGTAACTCTTGCTCTAACTTTGGAATAGGACAATATTTATTCATATGCCAAACTGAAATGGTCATTCTTTTTTGTTTGTTTGTTTTATTTTTTATTTATTTTTTCATCATAATAATATTTTTTATTATATTATGTTAGTCACCATACAGTACATCCCTGGTTTTTGATGTAAAGTTTGATGATTCATTAGTTGCGTATAACACCCAGTGCACCTCCTTACTACCCATCGCCAGAAATGGTCATTCTTGATGAAAACCAAGTGTGCCGTTTCACCTGGATCACTATATTTTTGAAATAATGGTACAGAACAATAGGGCCCTGTAACACCCATATAATGGCTCTTGAAATGACTTCAAAAACATGAAAAGACATGTAACTGTGGCTACAGGGAAAATTGACATTTTTGAAAGAAATCAGAGTTTGAACACCGTGATTCCAGACAGAGGACAAAACCTGTTTGATACTCTGGGAATGCAACTGGATAAAATGCATTTTTGTCATTTCATTTTTTAAAAAGTAACAATTTGAACATTTTTTTCATGTGTCTGTTAGCCGTTTGCATGTCTTCATTGGAAAAGTGTCTGTTCATATCTTCTGCCCATTTTTTTATTTGATTATTTGTTTCCTGTGTATTGAGTTTGAGAAGTTCTTTGTAGATCTTGGATACCAGTCCTTTATCTGTAGTGTCATTTGCAAATATCTTCTCCCATTCCGTGGGCTGCCTCTTAGTTTTTTTGACTGTTTCCTTGGCTGTGCAGAAGCTTTTTATCTTGATGAAGTCCCACAAGTTCATTTTTTCTTTTGTTTCTCTTGCCTTTAGAGATGTGTCATGTGTCATGAAAAAAGTTGCTGTGGCCGATGTCAAAGAGGTTGCTGCCTATGTTCTCCTCTAGGATTTTGATGGATTCCTGTCTCACATCGAGGTCTTTCATCCATTTGGAGTTTATCTTTGTGTATGGTGTGAGAGAGTGGTCAAGTTTCATTCTTTTGCATGTAGCTGTCCAATTTTCCCAGCACCATTTATTGAAGAGACTGTCTTTTTTCCACCGGATGTTTTTTCCTGCTTTATCAAAGATTAGTTGCCCAAAGAGCCGAGGGTCCAATTCTGGGTTCTGTGTTCTGTTCCATTGGTCTATGTGTCTGTTCTTGTGCCAGTACCATGCTGTCTTTGTGATCACAGCTTTGTGGTATAGCTTGAAGTCTGGCAATGTGATGCCCCCAGCTTTGTTTTTCTTTTTCAACAATTCCTTGGCAATTTGGGGCCTTTTCTGGTACCACACAAAATGAAGGGCTGTTTGTTCCAGTTCTTTGAAAAATGTAATTGGTATTTTGATTGGGATGGCATTGAAAGTGTAGATTGCTCTGGGTAGCATAGACATTTTAACTATGTTTATTCTTCCCATCCTTGAGCATGGAATAGTTTTTCATCTTTTTGTGTCCTCTTCAATGTCTTTCAAGATTGATTTGTAGTTTTTAGCTAAGCGAAATAAGTCAAGCAGAGAAAGACAATTATCATATGGTTTCACGCATTTATGGAACATAAGAAGTAGGAAGATCGGTAGGAGAAGAAAGGGAAGAAGGAAGGGGGGTAAACAGAAGGGGGCATGAACCATGAGAGACTATGGACTTTGGGAAACAAACTGAGGGCTTTGGGGGGGGATTGGGATAGACTGGTGATGGGTAGTAAGGAGGGCATGTATTGCATGGTGCACTGGGTGTTATACACAAGTAATGAATCATGGAACTTCACTTCAAAAACTTGGGATGTACCATATGGTGACTAACATAACATAATAAAAAATTATTATTAAAAAAAAGTAACAATTTGAAAATCAGTTTTGCTCCAATATTCTTGGACACATACTTTTTTTTTAAGAAACTGGAATAAAATGTATCAAAATGAATCCAAATCTATTCTGTCAGTCCAATCACTCACCTTGCTTAGACAGAATTCCCTGAGGAAGTGGCCATAGACTTGGGGCTTATATTTAAGCAGGTTTTGAAATGAACATGGTTGGCTACTTGCCCATGGATATTTGGAACATTCTCTAAACATCAAAGTTAAAATACATAACAGAAAAAAGGAAAAAAAGATGGGCAAATTCTATGCAAAGGATTTACTTTCCTCTGTTGAAAACATGTAAGCCCCACTTCAACTATGTGCAATCAAAGCAACAAATATTGATAAGTTGTGCTACTTGGCCTCAGTTCCACAGGAGCCATTGTATTTCAGGTGGCTAGCAACTGAGATTCAGCCATCAAATGGCTGCACATCAGCAACTGGAAGCAGTGTAGTAAGAATCCAGAGTGCTTAGATTCAAATCCCAGCCCTGACTCTGTCTCAGTGTCTCAGTCTCCTCAACCAAAGAATGGGGATAATAATATTGTGCTTGGTGTGTTGACTGATTTATGTTAATACATGTAAAGAATGCAGAGCACTACTTAAATGTCAGTTTTTATTGTCATTTAATATGAAGAACTAAAGAACAAGGTTTGGGGTTCAGAAGCTTCTAAGGATTCTTGCTATGGGTATATCTAATCTGGTTGAAGAAAGAAGCAGGGTCAATGAATATAGTTCAGACATGAAACACCAGGGCAGTCACAGGAAGTCAGAAGGAATCCGGGCATGGTTCTGACACTAAACATTGTTTCCAACAGGTGAGGTCCAGTAGCTGAAGGAAAAATACTTTATTTAGACTTGGTTAGGGCTGCATCAAGCCATCCTGAGATCCATCAATTCACTTTTCAGTCATTCAGAGCACAAATACTTGTTGAGCATGTCTTGTGTGCCATCTGACGTTGGAGGTAGTGGGGATACAATGCAACTAAACAAAGTTTCTACTTGGTGCAGACATCTGAGTGGGCACTTTCCAGGCAGGGACTTATATTTGCTTGATCTGCATCCAGTTGTGTTATGGTCTGAATATTTGTGTTTCCCCCAAATTCATATGTTGAAATCCGAACCCCCAAGGTGATGGTTTTAGGTGGTGGGGCATTTGGGAGGTGATTAAGTTATGTGGGATTAGTGCCCTTACAAAAGAGATCCCAGAGAAAGTCCTCCTATCTTCATCTATGTGAAGTTCCTGCAAAAAAACAGCCATCTAGAAAGTGGGTGCTCATCAGACACCAAGATTGCTGGGTCAGGAATTCAGGAAGGGGTCAGTTGGGCAATTCTTCTTTGAGTCTTTCATGTATTTGTAGTCAGATGTCCACTGGAACTGTGATCACCTGAAGGTTTGGCTGGGCTGGACACCCAAGAAGGCTCACTCACATGATTAGCCATTGATGCTGACTGTCAGCTGGGGGCTGTACAACTGGCATCTACACCTGGCGTCTCTGACATTGTAAGATAGTCCTGAGACTTCTTACATGACACCTAGTGTCCCTTAGGGAAAGCCTCCCAAGAGTATCAGGTGGGATCTGCATGACCTTTGGTCATGCAGAAGTCACATGGCATCATTTCTACCGTATTCAATGAGTTAAAGCAGTCGTAAGCCTGCCTAGATTCAAAAGGGGAAAACAAAGTTCCCATCTCAATGAGAAATGTGTCAAAGAATTTTGGGAAAAGTTTAAAAACATTGAACACTATCCTCATCCTCTCTCCAGTTCACACTACTTACTACTGAAGCCCCGGTGTAAATTTGTGTTCCCACAGTATTTTTAAAGAACTCAGATTTGGCCACGGTTATAACATACTCAAGCTTTGAAGAGGATGGCTGTTCCTGTAGCCTTGATGTAACAAGAATGTCCAGAATCATTACTGCAACAATAATGTCTTGTCAAAGATATCAAAGGTTTTTACCTATATTATATTAAATTATTATTTCATTCTAGGAAATTAAGATAAAATACAGTGGAAACATATTATATAACTAATATATATCTACCAGAAACACTGGTAAAATGAAATCAGTCATCTCTATTATCAGTCACATCATTATTATTTCCCCCAAATGTTATTCAAGTCTCATCTCCCTTTTCCCCCCAAAGCTTTCTGGCCGACATGACATGAGCATCCCTATCTGTGACCCACTTCTGTGTCTCTTTGATTAATAGCACAAACAACTTCCTTAGATTTGCAAGTCTTGTCCCTTTAGCAGGTGTAGACTGCTAATCTCTGGCTCTGTTTTTAATTCTAATATCTCTGGTTCATTTTGCTTACTAAATTTTTAGCTTTGTTTTTTTCTTAGACATTTCCAGCTTTATCTTGCTATCTCAAAGAGAAGAGGCGGGATGGGATGTCTGACACCAATGTCCATGTTCTTGGCTAGAACACTATCTTGCCTCCCATTATCTTAGTTCGTTTCCCTTTCAGATTCAGCTTCCCTCAGATGGCAGCTTTATTTCCTCCTTCTTCCAAGAAACTTCTGGCCTAGGCACTCCTGGTTCTTGGGTCTGCTGTGTTCTTTTTAATCCCCTCAGCTGGGCCATTGCAAGACATCCCGGCTTCTACCCTATACTTAAAAGCCATTTTGAAGGCCAAAGACCTCACTCATCACCCACAAGTGAAACCAATGACAATATCTGGACACCTCACTCCTGTCAGGGCAACAGGGAATTGATAGCCATAGGCTATAAGTCCCCTGGACTTCCCACACGCTTACATTATAGTAGGTATCATTCTAGCTCATAATAACTTCATTAATTGTCTATACGATGCTTGCCACACTGTAAGATTCTTAAGGATGGGAACTATGTCTTTTACATAAATGTGTACTCACTACATGTTTGAATGAGTGAAAAAAGGAGGAATGAATGAATGAATGAACGATCAACTAGCCTCCAAAAGTCCTGAGGGTAAGGAGATATTTGCACCATATAGGGACTTCTTTTCTCCCTTCTATCAGAAAAAAACAAAACAAAACAAAACAAAAAAAACCCTGGGCATGTAATGAGGAAGTGTTGAAGGCCCAGGCTGGAGAGTTTGAAGATGTGCTACTCAGATTATAACCTATCACTGTCACCACTTTCCATGTCTCAGTATTACTAAATCAAAGGAGGAAGAAAGAAAATTTGGGGGTTGATCAGTAATCATCTTGAGTCAGGTCATCTCTGCATGAGACCCTCTGTGTTTCCCTGCTACCTTTAGGTGACCTAAACTGTGGGCTGTGGGTTATACGGTCAAGATCTGCAACAGTGGTAAAGGTGCAAAAGGACTGGATTTATAGTTATATGTACATTTATGCTTATGTATCAGTGTGATGCAATGGTTTACTTTACTTTTTATTTCCTGTAGTATCACTGGGCTGAGATGTCCTGCCAGGATTAACCAACAGCTGTGTAAGCCCCTCCCAACTGCTTAACCTTCAAGTATCCTTTAGAAGTTTGCCTCTTTGTCTCTTTATGTTGTGGTTCCAGTTCTGGAGGAAGCTGCTATCAGAGCCACTATGGGACCGACAGATGCCACTGACAGCACCATCAGAATATTCCGGAGGCTGCAGCTGCTGCCACAGCTCTGGAGGCACCTGTTGTCCTGGGTCATGAGGATCACAGAGCATCAGGGTTGGAGGAACCAGAGGAGCAAATGCCTGTCCCAGTCTGGTGCTTCTCTTCCTCTTTTCCTCTGTGCCACATCTAGGGCTGAGGTTTCGAGATGGAACTTGGAAGGGTCTTTTTTTTTTTTTTGGTGCAAAATTGGTGGTTTATTAAAGCACAGGGACAGGACCCGTGGGTAGAAAGAGCTGCTGCCCCAGGTTGTGAGGGGTGGCTGATTATATACTATGGGGTTGGGGGAAGGTAAGGAAAAATGGAGGTTGAGAAATACTTTCATATGTTAAAGAAGACTCACAAGATATCAGAGGCCTGGCCATTGTCAAGTTCAGGTTGTTTACCCCCTCTAGTAAGGCATGAACATGAAGATAGTTGGGCACTTCCTGGAGGCTGCAGATTATAAGGACATTTAATTGTATCTACATTCCCTTCCAGAAGCTAGGTTATTGATAGAAATGCTTCGTTCCTGTAAACTGCTAAAGACATTTGTAAAATGAGGGAGACTTAACCAGCCCATGAAGCTCATTCGTTTTGCTTTCCGGAGGTCTGTGTTACTCCAATTTATGCCACTGTCTCTGGACTTGTGGAGTTATAAAGATTCTCCACTTGAGCATCTTCTGATTGTGGGTTGCATTTGTACTACTCCACTACCCACCTTCTCCTTCCCAGATAATCCAGGGGTCTTCCCTCCTCCTTTGCTGCCCAGAGAACAGCCCCTACGCTGCATGTGATGGGGACCACAAGACCAGAGGAGGAGGAGGGAGGAGGTTTTCCTCCACTCAAAGGGAGTCTCTGGAAACTGAGTCAGGTAAAAAATCAGGAATTATCAGGGAAAGTCTACATGTGTTTTGACCCTGATGTGAGCAAGACTGCAGTCCTGGGGCATCTTTGCTGCTCCCACTTCCTCCTCTTCTTCATGGAACTCCTCCCTATAGACCCAAGCTCTCCATCCTGCACCTGCTAGGCCCACATACTTAGAACCCCTTACTTGGTGAGCTTTCCTTCTGTGCCCCTATTTCAAATTCTTCACTTTTTATGCACTACGACCTTTCCTCTCTTGGTCTTCATTTGATGGTTGGTCAACCGGTCTCCTCCTCCATCCACTTTGGGCTTGTTCTTTGCCCACTTTTGATTCCCTGTCACCCGGTCATTCAGTCAGGCAACCCAGAACTATGTTCTTACAGGAACTCCATGAACAGACCCTGGGCCTCCCAACATCACATCGGATCTCACCTCATTTCACACAGGCAAACTCCAAGATTTCACTCATCTGTCCTCACCAATACCTCTGCCTAACCCACCTCTAACCTAAGGCACAAACCCCAAAGGATCTTGTGAGTTGGGGTTGGGGGTGGGTATGAGCCACTATGTTTCTGTTCTGAGACAGGCTTCTGCACCTAGTGTTGTATGGCCTGCTGGGGCAAAGACACAGACACTAGACAAAGGTTGCAATGTGAAAGAAAAGCTTTATTTTTTCACAGGGACATGAAAGAGAAGGGAAGCCTTGAGCTCCTGGAGACCAGCAGGATATCCCCTGTGGGAGAACACTGGAAATCTTCAAGGAGTAGCTCAGTGGGGGGGGGGGGGGGTGGGGGACAGGAACAAAATGCACCACCCAGGGCTACTTATGGTCATTTTGGAGTCATTTTGGAGCTTTCTTTTTTCAAATGCTTTTATTTAATGTCATGACCTGGGTCAGCAGCCACACTCGGATTTGGGGCCACAGTTGGAGCCCCCAGGCTGTGGCCGTTACCACTGTTGCAGGAGTGGGACATCCATGGTACCTGCAGCTCCTGCAGTGGCTCAGGCAGCAGCCACCCCCAGAGCCTGGAGTGCAGCTGCAGGGTGCTAGAGGCAAGCATTGTGCTGGGCTCAGGAAGCACTTGGGTGACGAGAGGCACTTGGGAGGAGGCTGGCACTGTTGCTGGCTCTGCTGGCAGGACATTGTGGCGGGAAGGCAAACAAAGTGCATGTCAATGCATACTGAGACTTCAGGCCAGTGTTTCCTCATTTACCTGTACATCCTTTCCCCTCAGCTCATTTACTCCCAAACCAAGAGCAGAAGAGAAATGGAAGCTGTCTGGAGTTACGTGGGCCGATATGCTGTCTGTCCTGCCAACCGAGAGGCACAGGAAAGCCAGTCAACAGACCCTGGCAAGTCTCCTGGACCACTGCATGCTCCCCACAGCAGGCAGGCCCCACAGTTGCCCATGAACAGCGCCCCCGTGGGCATTTGGTGCACACAGCAACGCAGCCCCTTTTCCTTCAGCACTGGTGTTGAGGATGGAAATCACAGCTAGGTGAGGAGGCAGGGAAGGTATGTCTGTCAAGACAAGGAAAGGAGAGATCCTGAGGTCAGCTGAATCACAGAGCCCCTGGCATGGCTTGTGGACTCTTCTTCACAATCTGATTTTTCCCATCCCTTGCTGTCCACCCTGGGTCTCTTTCTGCTACCTCCATCCTATCTTCCTGCTTCCCTCTCCTTACTAAAGCACAGACACATCTGCTCAACCCCATCAGCTCAAGCTGTCCCCAAGCTAGACACTTACCTGATTCTGTGGAAGTGGAAGGCTCTTCCTCAGGCAGTTGTGGACAGAGGAGCCCAGTACCTGAGCCCCTGTATACTGAGCATTACGACATGCAGTTCAAGTATGTCCTTTTCCTCAACCCAAGGTGACAGTACCACATATTCTCAGGACCAGGCTTTCCACATTTTCCTAGGGACATATTTTGAGGAATGACAAAAAGGAAGCAGGCAATATCGATGACAGTCCAATTATCCATGGCACAGTTCCACTAACTGCCATTCCACTTTTATCTGTACATTTGCACTCAGGATATATCCTTGTGGGCATGGTAATATGGAGACAAAGAGAACTGCTCTTGGCTAGCTCAGAGTCTCTCAGAAAGACAGATGGACAACTGAACAACTATGTCGAGTCCATGTACTAACTGATGCAGCACAGATGTGTGCAAGCAAGATGTGTGTGGTCAACGGCCACTTTGAGAGTCAGTTCTCCACTGCTCTGTAGATTACCTCATGGAGTGAAGTGTTAATGGTGTTGATTAAGCTAAGCTTACTGGATCTTGGAAGCAGAAGAATGGAACTGGGACCATGGCTTGAAACTCGGAGCCCTTAAGAGAACCTGTGGCATCTGGAATGCAATGTAGGGGTGGGTGAGTGGGAGAGAAAAGTGTTAGGATAGGTGTTGATGGAGGAGTAGGATGATGTGAAAATGTGATCTTCATCTGTGGGGCTAACAGAAAACACAATTAATGGAAAACAAAGAACATCTGTTTGTGGGTTGTCTGTGGGATGTATAAAGTTGAATCTAATTCTATGTATTACATTAATAATTGATGAAGAATTTGTTAGATTTGTTGATAATGATGAGGTTGATGGAGTTGTATGCATTTCACTTAATGAATAACTTTGGTAATCCTTGAGGTTTGTATATGGTGAATTCATGTGAACTGAATTTTATTTTCCATTTGGTTTAAATTAAATTAATATTTGCCATAAATTCATCATTGAATTCCTTTGTAGTAATATAATAAAATATGTTATAGTTTCCATAGAAAAACCATTTCATGAATTAAAAAGAATTTTTTATTATACCATGTATTTCCAAAGAAAATCATCACCACTAAGATGGTATTAAGTTTCTAATAATCATGAACTTAAATTATATTGTAATTTTAAACATAACATTATTTTGGTCAGAGTAAATGCAAAACTGTAGAATCAGATACTTCTTCTTTGGCACAAAATACACTGTAAGGGGATGTTAGTTCCTTCTTCTTCCCATTTGCCTGTCCCTCCACTTTGAACAATTGTGATACCATGAGTTCATTCAGGAATTTTGAGGACTTGTTAACAGGGAAGAGGAATTCAGATGGGGAACTGGTGATAGGCTTGGGCAGGCATTCATGTTTTTAGGAACATACTACTGCCTGCAGAATGGGGTCCCCAAAGTGCTATGTTCTGATTTACCCTCAGAGTTAAGCTGGAAGTGACATTGACCTTATGTTATCAAGAGCTCCCACTCATTCCACCCTGCCATAGAGATACCGTAATGAAAAGAGACCATTACAAAGGATGAAAATAGGCACTTGTGAAATGCCAGATTATGTGCTGTGGCTCAGAAAAGGAGGGAGTGGAAGGAAACATAGCTCTATTTGCACTGCCATTCTGACTTTGCCTGTGGAGCTGGGCATAAGAATATAGCAAATGGAGGGACTCAGCCCGAGGGAAAGGGTGCCATCGAAGAACCCTGGGCCTTTTGCCAGCTCAATTCTTAGCTGCGTCCCTGTCTTACATCACAAAAGACTGAGATTTGCCCTGAGCCATCACTTGCTTTCTGTTCTGGAATTCTTTCTCATTAATTTATCCCCATGCTTCTTTATTGAAAAACCATTTGTTGGGCATCAGCTGAAGGCCAGACACCACACTCAGCATCAGGGATCTAGCAGTGAAAGAGAGAGACACAGCCTCTGTCCTCAGAGAACTTGGTAACCAGCCAATAGGACAAGAATCAAACACAACAATGATGAATGTTCATTCCCAAAGGGGAAATTCAGCTCTTTTGTGGGGGTGAGAGGCGAACCTAATCTAGAACTCAGACAGTTCCAGGAGTCTACACTGTCTTTTTTCATCATCCATGGTTTTTAAGAATAAGTACAGACTATTTTCAGTCCAAACTCAGGTGATCTTGGGTGTTTGCCAGGTAAGAATCAGGTTGTGATACAAATCACATGAATTGGTGAAGAGCTAAGGGATTAAAACCTCCCAGAGACTCTAGGTGCCGTTGTTCCTATGGAATGCAATGGATTTCTGAGTCACTTTCCTAAGTCCTGCCCCAGCTTCCTACACTGTTGTTTTTATGCCAATTGCCTTCCATCTCTTCTTTCTGGAGAAGAGGAGTCATAGTCCCCACTTCAGAGCCCACCTTCTTGATGATCAGATGCAGAGAGGCAGGTGTCCTGGACTGACAAGAGCGTCTCCTCAACTCCAATGTGAGGGCAACTCAGGTGTGAAATATAGCAGTGGAGTATTCATTCCAGGCAGTCCAGACACTATGCAGTCCTGTGGGCTCAACCTAGTTTAGCTGATTGAACCTTTGGAAAAGTTGATCAACTGGTTATGCCACATGGTGCAGCACTGCAGATTTTTTATGCTCCTCTCAGCCACCGTGTTTTCTTTATGAAAAGGAATATTGAATTATAGGTACAGATCAAGCATTATAGATTCAATTCCAGGAAATGCATCTTGACCAAGATGGGTCAGTGACAAACTAATCAACCAACCAAGGACTGCACATACAAGCACATGTGAAACAATTTTTGTCAATCAGTCAATCCCTTCCTAATTCAAGTCTTCCCCATCACCAAGACCATCTATATCCTGTGAAATCTAGTTAAAATCATTTATAAAGAAGGTGAAATGAGGAAGCCTAGAAATCTATCTTGGCTTCCAATTTGAGTATACGTTTCCCTGGGTTCCACTCTGGTCCTAACTACCCCCTTTGGGATATAAGCACAGGCCCATTTCTACTGAAAATGTTGCTGATTGACTCTGAATCAAGCTCTAACAAGGTTTTGAAGGCACACACATTGTTTTGTGAAGATCGTGGCTAGATCCCCAAAGCTGAAAACAATAGGAACCAAAATGTCTCTCTTTCCACAGACAACATGAGCAGGTAAAGCCCCATGGGACTTACTATGCAGTGTCAGGACTGGCGCTATCACCTTCCATCTTCACTGCCCCTGTCTCCCACCTACATTCTAACCTGTGTAAAGGGAAGACTAGGAAAAGGGAAAAATTGTCACATAGCAGATCATCATCTTGAAAGAAAGGTCTGTGGCATTTTTTTCTCCTCCCCATAGAGGTAGAAGGATGCTCTTTGCATATAGCCAAGTGAAGAGGCTCCAAAAGGACCACTCACTTGGTTAGAGGTGTCTGCAAGAAAGAGAGAGAAGCATTTCAATCCTTTTTTTAGGCTATCATGTTGTATCTATTCTCCATTCCTACTGTGTTGGGAGGAAAGGAATAGGCAGTTTAGAGAAAACCAGCAGTCTGAGGCTAGCTTGCATGCTTACTGTTTGGTGGGGCAATTGGACACAGGGGGTGGCAGCCAGGCTTGAGCTGTTGTGCCAGTGCTCTGCTAAGGAGGGTTGTCTAAAGACAAAGAGCAATAAGTCAACACAAAATCTATGTCATAATGCTTGTTGGAAGATCCTGGCAGGTCACATGTCTTCTACAAGAAAGCCAACAATAGCAGGCTGTGTTTGGTAGCAGGACCAGTTAACAGGGGATGTTTCACTCTCTCTACTCTCAACCTCTTGTCAGCCTTTGCATAATTTATCTGGGAAAAGAAAAGTCTATCAGAAGTGGAAGGGAGGATCTGAGATTAAAGTTTAAATTATATTAAATTGGACATTTCCTGGGGGGAGAGGGAAGATGGCTGAAGAACAGGTGACCCGCATTTCATCTGGTCGCTTGAATTCAGCTAGTTATCTATCAAATCATTCTGAACACCTGTGAATTCAACCTTAGATCTAAGAAAATAATTGCTGCAATTCTACAAATAGAAAAGTGACAACTTTTTGCAAGGTAGGAGGTGCGGAGACCTGAATCTGAGGGGATATATGAGAAGATAAACCGGGGGAGGGGGAGCGTCCATAAGCCAGCTGCTAGAAAGTGATATAGCAGCGGAGTGCAAAATCAGAACTTTTAGAAGTCTGCTTCTGTGAGTGACATCCCTACCTGAAAGGTGCTTAGGTGGCCAAGTGGGGCAGAATCCTAGGTGGGACAGTGTGGTCTCAGGATCCCCAGGGTCACAGAAAGAACAATGGTGCCTGAGTACAGCAGAGTTCCCGAGCTTTGGAGTGGAGGAAGCCAGCTACAATTAGGGAACCCCAGAATGGCCTCTCAGCTAGGTGTTGCCATAAACCAGGAGCCACTGCACAATTGTGTGGCTGCTCTCCAAGCAGGGGCCCAGCAAGTGACAACTGCTGGGAGACCCTGTACCTTCCCCAGGGAGGAATGGCATGGTGCATGCACAATCAAGCAACCACTCCTCAAGCAGGGGCCCAGTGAGCTGGGAGGCTCTAGTGAGATCTCCCCTACCCCCACCCTGGGAGAATTGGTGCGGGTGTGCAGTATAGGAGTCTGTGGAGTTTGGTACATCAAAGGGGATTAACTGCTTTTCCCTGAGGGTTCACTGAAGAGTGAGGGTCCCAATCTTTCAGCTCTAGGGCACTCCCATTTAACTGTTTTTTCATCCTCTAAAGCCGCATGGAAAGTCTTCAGGGAACAAAAGCCACATAGAGCAACCTGGATCAGCTTACACTGAGTCTGGCCCTCTGGTAAGGGGTGGTACAACTCTACCCAGGCAAAGACACTTGAGAATGAGTGCAACAGGCCCCTCCTCTAGAAGACCAGCAGGAACATCAGTCAAATACCAAGCTTATGGATCACTCAGAACTGAAAAACTCTTGCACTAGGGGGAAATAGTATATGGAATTTGAGGATTTTTCTCATGGGGCTTTAGTCTTTCAGTTTAAAATTTTTTTTCCTTTTTTCTTTTTTCCTCCCTTTTCAACTAGTTTCTTGTTTTATCAACTCTTTGTTAAGTCTTGTTTTAATTTTCATTACATTTACATTTTACACATATATTCTTCACTTTTTACTTCCTTTCACAGTATTTAATTATACACACACACACACACACACAGTTTTTCTTTCTTTACAACTTCTGGATTTAGTGTCTTCTAACAAACAGACCAAAATAGACCCAGGACCAAGTGGACTACCCTGGTTTAACGACTTGTGAGATTATATCCTCCCCCCCTTTCTTTTCTTTTTTGGTTTCTGACCCCTTTGGATTTGTCTACTGTGTACTTCACAGGGGTTATGGTTGATATTTTTGATTTTGTTCTCTTGTTCATCTGTTCTTCTCTGAGCAAAATGATGAGGAGAAATTCACAAAAAAAGAAAGAACCAGAGGTAACACTCACTGCCACAGATCTAAGCAACATGGATATAAGTAAATGTCAGAGCTGGAATTCAGGATAACAATTATAAATTTACTAGCTGGGCTTGAGAAAAGCATAAAAGACACTGGAGAATCTCTTACTACAAAAATAAGAACTAATCAGGCCTAAATTAAAGATGCTTTAACTGAGATGTAGTCTAAGATGGATGCTCTAACAACTAGGGTAAATGAGGCAGAAGAAAGAGTTAGTAGCAAAGAAGACAAAATGATGGAAAGAAAGGAAGCTGAAGAAAAGAGAGAAAAACAATTAAGGGGCTATAAAGGGAGTCTTCGAGTGAAACACTACTAGAATTATTGGGGCCCCAGAGGAAGAAGAAGGAGAGAGAGGGACAAAAGACATATTTGAGCAGATCATAGTTAAGAACTTCCCTAATCTGGGGAAAAAACCAGACATTCAAGTCCAGGAGGTAGAGAGAATCCCCCTCAAAATCAATAAAAATAGATCAACACCCTGACATATAATAGTGGAGCTTGCAAATTTCAGAGATAAAAAGAAAATCATGAAGGCATCTCAAGACAAGAGGTCCTTAATGTACAGGGGTAGGGACATTAGACTGGCAGTAGACCTATTCACAGAGACCTGGCAGGCCAGAAAGGGTGGGTATAATATATTCAGGGCATGAAATGAGAAAAACAGTCAAGAATACTTTATCCAGCAAGGCTGTCATTCAGAATGGAAGGAGGGATAAAGAGCTTCCAGGACAATCAGAAACTAAAAGAATTTGTGATCACTAAACCCTGCAAGAAATATTAAAGGGGATCCTGTAAGCAAAGAGAGAGCCCAAAAGCAATATAGACCAGAAAGAAACAGAGACAATATACAGAAACAGGGACTTGACAGGTAATACAATGGCACTAAATTCCTATCTTTCAATAGTTACTCTGAATGTAAATGGGCTATTAAATGCTCAAATTAAAAGACACAGGGTATCAGATTGGAGAAAAAAGCAAGACCAATCCATATGCTATCTACAAGAGACTAATTTTAGACCCAAAGACACCTCCAGATTGAAAATGAGGGGGTGGAGAATGATTTATCATGCTAATGGACATCAAAAGAAAGCTGGGGGAGCAATCCTCATATCAGACAAATTAGATTTTAAACCAAAGACTGTAGTAAGGGGTGAAGAGGGACACTATATCACACTTAAAGGATGTATTCAACAAGAGGACCAAACAACTATAAATATTTATGCTCCTAACTTAGGAGCAGCCAATTATATAAAGCAATTAATAATCAAATTAAAGAAATGCATTGATAATAATACAAAAATAGTAGGGGACCTCAACAGCCCACTCACAACAATGGACAGATCATCTAAGCAGAAGGTCAACAAGAAAACAAGGGCTTTGAATGACACTCTGGACCAGATGGACTTGACAGATATATAGAGAGCATTCCATCCCAAAGCAACAGAGTACACGTTCTTCTCAAGTGCAAAGGCACATTCTCCAGAATAGATCACATACTGGGTCACTAACAGTACGAAAGATTGGGATTACTCCCTACATATTTCAGACCACAAGTCTTTGAAACTGGAACTCAATCACAAGAAGAAATTTGGAAGAACTCAAATACTTGGAGGTTAAAGAGAACTCCCCAAAGAATGAATGGGTCAACTTGGAAATTAAAGAGAATTAAAAAAATTCGTGGAAACAGATAGAAATGAAAACACAACTGTTCAAAACCTTTGGTCCTAATAGGGAAGCACATTGCAATCCAAGCCTTTCTCAAAAATTTAGAAAAGTCTCAAATACACAACGTAGTCTTACACCTAAAGAAGCTAGAGAAATAACATCAAATAAAGCCAACTAAGCAGGAGAAGAGAAATGATAAAGATTAGGGCAGAAATCAATGAAATAGAAACTAGAAGAACAGTAGAGCAGATCAATGAAACTAGAAACTTGTTGTTTGGAAGAATTAATAAGATTGATAAACCCCTTGAGAAAGGACCCAAATAAAATCATGTATGAAAGGGGAGAGATCATGACCAATACCAAGGAAATACAAACAATTTTAAGAACATATTATGAGCAACAATATGCCAACAAATTAGTCAATCTGGAAGAAATGGATGCATTCCCGGAAACTTATAAACGCCAAACTGAAACAGGAAGAATAGAAACCTGAATAGATCCAAAACCAGCAAGGAAATTGTAGCAGTATCAAAAAATCTCCCAAAAAACAAGAGTCCAGGGCCAGATGGCTTTCCAGAGAAATTCTACTAAACATTTAAAAAGAATTAATACCTATGCTTCTGAAGCTATTACAAAAAAATTTTAAAAAGGTGGAAAATTTCCAAACTTGTTCTATGAAGCCAGCATTACCTTCATTCCAAAACCAGACAAAGACCCCATCAAAAAGGAGAAGTACAAACTAATATTCCTGATGAACATGGATGCACAAATTCTCACCAAGATACTAACCAGTAAGATCCAACAGTACATTAAAAGGATTATTCACCACTACCAGGTGAGATTTATTCCTAGGATGCAAGGATGGTTCAACATTCTCAAATCAATTGACATGATACATCACATTAATAAAAGAAAGGACAAGAGCCATATGATACTCTCAATAGGTGCAGAAAAAGTATTTGACAAAGTCCAGCATCCTTTCTTGATTAAAACTCTCTACAGTGTAGGGATAGATAGAACATACCTCAATATCATAAAGGCCATCTACAAAAAGCCCACAGCAAATGTCATTCTCAATGGGGAAAAACTGAGATATTTTCCCCTAGGTCAGGAACACAACAGTGATGCCCACTCTCACCACTGTTGTTCAACACAGTACTAGAAATCCTAGCCTCAGTGATCAGACAATACAAAGAAATAAAAGGCACCTAAATCAGCAAAGAAGAAGTCTAATTCTTACTTTTCACAGATCACATGGTACTTTATGTGGAAAACCCAAAGACTCTACCCCCAAATTGTTAGAACTCATACAGCAATTCAGCAACATGGCAGGACACAAAATCAATGTGCAGAAATCAGTGGCAATTCTATACACTAACAATGTAACTGATGAAAGAGAAATTAAGGAATCAATTCCATTTAGAGTAGCACCAATAAACATAAGATACCTAGGAATAAAGCTAACCAAAGAGGTGAAAGAGCTATACTCTAGGAACTACAGAACATTTATGAAAGAAATTGAGGCAGACACAAAGAGATGGAAAAACAGTCCATGTTCATGGATTGGGAGAATAAACATTGTTAAAATGTTTATGCTGCCCAGACCAATCTACACTTTCAGTGCAATCCCTGTCAAAATACCATCGACATTTTTCACAGTGCTGGAACATATAATCCTAAAATTTGTATGGAACCAGAAAAGACCCCAAATAGCCAAAAGAATGTTGAAAAAGAAAACCAAACCTGGAAGCATCACATGCCAGATTTCAAGCTATATTACAAAGCTGTGATCATGAAGACAGTATGGTACTGGCACAAAAACAGACACATATATCAATGGAACAGAGTAGAGACTCCAGAAATTGACCCTCAACTCCATGGTTAACTATCTCTGGCAAAGCAGTAAAGAATATCCAATGGAAAAAGGACAGTCTCTTCAACAAACGGTGTTGGAAAATTGGACAGCCACATGCAGACCATTCTCTTACACCATACCCAAAGATAAACTCAAAATGAATGAAAGACCTAAATGTGAGACAGGAATCCATCAAAATCCTAGAGGAGAACACAGGCAGCAACTCTTTGACCTCGGCTGCAGCAAATTCTTGGTAGACACGTCTCTAAAGGCAAGGGAAATGAAAGCATAAATGAACTATTGGGACATCATCAAGATAAAAACTTCTGCACAGCAAAAGAAACAGTCTACAAAACTAAAAGGCAGCCCACGGAATGGGAGAAGATATTTGCAAATGACATATCAGATAAAGGGCTAGCATCCAAGTTCTATAAAGAGCTTCTCAAACTCAACACCCAAAAATCAAATAATTCAGTCAAGAAATGGGTGGAAGACATGAACAGACATTTCACCAAAGAAGACATATGAATGGGCAACAAACACATGAAAAAATGCTCCACATCACTGGGCATCAGGGAAATACAAATCAAAACCACAATGAAATACCACCTCACACCAGTCAGAAGGGCTAAAATTAACAAGACAGGAAACAACAAATGTTGGTGAGGTTGTGGAGAAAAGGAACCCTCTTACATTGTTGGTGAGAATGCAAGTTGGTACAGCCACTCTGGAAAACAGTACGAAGGACCTCAAGAAGTTAAATGTAGAGCTACCCTATAACCCAGCAATTGCACTACTAGGCATTTACTCTAAAGATATGAATGCGGTGATCCGATGGGACACCTGCACCTCAATGTTCATAGCAGCAATGTCCACAATAGTCAAACTGTGGAATAAGCCTAGATGTCCATTGACAGATGAGTGGATAAAGAAGTTGTGGTATATATACACACACACAATTAAATATTACTCAGCCATCAGAAAGGATGAATACTTACAATTTACATTGACGTGGATAGATCTGGAGGGTATTATGTTGAGGGAAATAAGTCAATCAGAAAGGGTAATTATCATGATTTCAACTCATATGTGGAATATAAGAAACAGCACAGAGGATCATAGGGTAAGGAGGGAATAGTGAATGGGAAGTCATCAGAGAGAGAGAAAAACCACGAGAGACTCTTAACTATAGGAAACAAACTGAGAGTTCCTGGAGGGGAGGCGAATGGGGTAATGGGATAATTGGGTGATGGGCATTAAGAAGGGTATGTGATGTGATGAGCACTGGGTGTTATACACAACTAATGAATTCTTGAACTCTACATCTGAAACTAATGATGTACTATATGTTGGCTAATTGAATTTAAATTAAAAAAAACGAAAAAATTAAAAAAATGCATTAAATTGGACTGGGCTG